>NC_079216.1:8452444-8490465 GCF_029633865.1 Lampris incognitus | reverse complement strand
CTCACCGGTCTCAATCTTCCTCAGGGAGTGTCGTGACAATTATTTAATTCCACTCTGACATTAAATGAAGAGCGAAACAAAAATCTTTTACAGTATTGTCACACTTTATATGTGTATGAATAGATGCACAAAGCATAGATACTTAAGTGCGTGCCCTGATCTCAGAGCACGCTCCCTTTACACCTTGCAGTCCAAACATGCCCATTGTCACAGTCACAATGGTATGCACCCAGAGTTAATGCGGGGCGGTCATCCTAACAGAACTTTTCTCAAAGAGTTCAGAGGTCAGGTCTCCTCTCATACTTACCCTCCAGCTCTTAATTCTCCAGGCCAATCCCGTCAGAGCTTGTTTCACTCGAGTGAGCTTCCCATACATTACTCTGCAATCAGCTAGCAGTTAACAATAGGCCTTTATTAGTTCACATAGAGAATACACTATTTATAGCCATACCTTTGATTTGCTGCACATGAGCTTTAACCATCTATCCGAGCAATGTAAACTAAACACGGTATAGTTCATACATGGTCAAAGATTAAAAGTAAGCAAACATCATATATGATTATATGGCAGACGAATTGCCCTCACAGGGAGTCAAAATCATGTGCAGAACTGATGGGAATCTTCTGAACATCTAAAGATTCAGGGCTAAAAGTAAAACCACCGCCATGTCCATCTGTCATTGGGCTGCAGTATGCCGATGACAACATCTTAGCGTCCCTCATAGAAGAACAACAGAGCATACTGGACGCCTTTACAAAGGCATACTGGTCAGCTTGGTCTGGCCATTAACATGAGAGACCCATATCTTCTACCAATCCCCACCCAACAGAAATATGCTTGCTCTGCCTCCATCCATCTCTGTAGACAATACCAGACTCGAAAAGGTGGAACAGTTCCCACATCTTGGCAGCCTTTTCTCCTCCAAAGCCAACATTGACATTGAAATACACCATTGTGTCAGTGTACCAGCTGGTCCTTCTCAAAACTGAGAAGAGGTTTCGAAAACCGCAGCCTACAGGCCAGAAAAAAAATTTCCGGTGTACAAAGCGGTAGTGCTGCCCACCCTACTTTATGGGTCAGAAACATGGACCACATATTGCAGGCACCTGAAGGCACTCAAGCATACCAACAGTGATGCCTCAGGAAGATCCTTGAGATCAGCTGGGAGGATAAGCACACCACCTTCAGCGTCCTCGAGGAGGCCGACATGCCTACTATAACTGCCACCATTGCACAACATCACCTGAGATGGACTGGCCATGTCCACTGCATGTCTGACTCTCGCCTCCTGAAACAAGCCCTTTACTCTCAGCTCCTGACAGGACGCTGTGCCCCAGGAGGACAAAAGAGGCGATATAAAGATGACATCAAGGCCCACGTCAAACGCTTTGGCATCGACCACAACACCTGGGAACAAGCAGCCAACAACGGGGAGGCCTGGCTGTCCAGGAGGGTGCTGCGCGCTACAACCATGGCCCCCACCGTGCTGGTGAAAACAAGCGCAGACTCAGAAGGGAGCGAATTACCAGAAAGGCCCAAACCACATACTCCACCACTCCTTCACACCCTTGCCCACATTGCCCCAAACTACGCGGCTCCAGGATCGGAGTCGACGCCCACCTGAAGACCCATAAGAAACCCAGAAGGACAGTCATACTCGACACTGAGTAACCACCAATGATGGTGTGTGTGTGTGTGTGTGTGAAGTGACACTAGACCCAACAGCTTGGGCTTTCCACTCTAGACATTAGCTAAAACAAAGAGCTGTTGGACCCACGTGTGTGTGTCCGTGTGTGTTTGTTTGTGTGTGGGGGGGAAGTCCATCTGCATTCTGGGTGCATCTCACTTGATCAGCTGTATTTAGGCAGATGGAGGGGGGGGTGCTCATTAATTCATGGCAATTCACAAACAGACATTTCCTCCGGTTGCCCAATTAGCCAAGATTGCGTATGCGCCGTGTGGGATCCAGCATTAAGACACACACCGCGTGTCTGAATGCTTATTTCAAACATGGACACCACGAGAAGTGGGAGACTCGGGATAATGACGCACCTTAACGGTACGCAGACCGAGTTACGCCGCAGTAAGTTGGAAAACTGAAAAATCTGAGTTTAGGATTTGAGCCACAGGCAGTGCTTGAAGCGGGCCGGTACTCAGCAGGAGTACCGGCCCACGATTACACTTTACTCTTTTGTGCACCGGCACTTCTCACAAGCTGCCGATAGTCTTTTCTGCCCTCTCCATATCAGGTTCTCTGGACAATGCATAATGGCCCTAAATAAACTGCGTTACCCAGGAGGCACTGGGGCACCACGTGCCGCTCACCTGTTCCCTTTCTCGCCTGCTTGCTTTTGTCTGTAGGCGGCTGGTCTAAGTAACATTACCTTAACCTTAAAGTAATGTTGGCCTGGATCCAAAAGGGCAACACGGACAGAATCCGAACAGTCAGAAGAGGACACGAGAGCTTCGGAAGTTCATCCTACCTTCCTGAATGTAGGCTGGGGGCAGCAAGCTAACGTTAGCGCCACTCCCTTGGTTTAATATATTTGTTGTGAACATCAGCAATATCTCCTAGTATCTTTTTTGGGGGGGGTTCCCCCCTTTTTCTCCCCAATCATATCTTTCCAATTATCCCACTCTTCCGAGCAGTCCCGATTTGTGCCCCCCCCCCCCCTCCTCCTCCTCCTCCTCCTCCTCCTCCTCCTCCTCCAATACATGTGGAGTCGCCAGTTGCCTCTTTTCACCTGACAGTGAGGAGTTTCACCAGGGGGAGTTTCGCCAGCACGTGTGGGGGATCACGCTATTTCCCCCAGTTGCCCCCCCCAAACAGGTGCCCCGACCAACCAGAGGAGGCGCTATTGCAGCAACCAGGACACATCCCCACATCCGGCTTCCCCCCCCGCGGACACGGCCAATTGTGTCTGTAGGGACGCCCGGCCAAGCCGGAGGTAACACGGGGATTTGAACCGGCGATCCCTGTGTTGGTAGGCAACGGGATAGACCGCCACGCCGCCTGGACGCCCCTACTACCTTTTATTCACTGGCGCTTATGTTTCTCTACTTGAAGCTCACTGGCCACAGGAGCTTCTGGACTCCTACGACCAACATGTCAGATCGCTCTGGAAAACAAACGCCAGAGAGGAGCGGGGAGACGGACGGCTCTTCTGAACGCTTCTGAGAAGAGATGCATGAATGTTGTCACACATCTCACCTCTGGAAATGATGAAACACAACAAACCACCTCCTCCTCCTCCTCCTCCTCCTTTCCCACCAGGTACAAAAGGCCCCTGTTTGTTCATGTGTGTGTCTCGGCGGCTGCTCGGCGGCTGCTCGGCGGTGAGGGAGGCGAGCGCTCTCTTTGCCGGTGAGCTAACAGAGGAACAGACGGGCGAATCGCTCTCTTATCTGCCGTGTACCACGAGCCCCGGCGCCCCCTTTCTTTTTGTTTTGTTTGTTTTTTTATTTATTTTTCTCCCTCCCTTTTCTTTTTTCCTTCTGATGCAGCAGCCTTAAGATATCACCTCCGCCACCGGCGCTGACATTTAGGAGGAATGGGAGGAGGTCCGTGTGACGAGCTTCCCATTTGATCCATACCTGATAAAGGAGGTGACAAAAAGCCTTGCGCTCCACGGGAAGAACAAAACCCCCTCCCTCCCTCCCTCCCCTCCCTCTCTGTCTCTCTGTCTCTCTTTTCTCTCTCTATGTGTGTCTCTCTCTCTCTCGCTCTTTCTGTCTCTCTCTCTCTCTCAATTCAGTTCAGTTCAATTCAATATGTGCTTTATTGGCATGACATACGTTTTGTACATATTGCCAGAGCATGTAAAACAACAACACAACACAACTATGATCATAATAACAGCAACAAGAACAATGATTATGATATCAATATCTCTGATGATATCTCTCTCTGTCTGTCTCTGTCTCTGTGTTGCTCTCTCTGTATCTTTCTCTGTCTCTCTCTCTCTATCTCGCTCTCTCTGTCTCTGTCTGTCTCTCTCTCGCTCTGCCTCTCTGTCTCTGTGTTGCTCTCTCTGTCTCTGTCTCTCTGTCTCTCTGTCTCTGTCTCTCTCTCTATCTCGCTCTCTCTGTCTCTCCTGTCTCTGTCTCTCTGTCTCTGTCTCTGTCTCTCTCTGTCTCGCTCTCTCTGTCTCTCTCTCTATCTCGCTCTCTCTGTCTCTGTCTCTCTGTCTCGCTTTCTCTGTCTCTCTCTCGCTCTCTGTCTCTCTGTCTCTGTCTCTCTCTCTATCTCGCTCTCTCTGTCTCTGTCTCTCTCTGTCTCTCTGTCTCTGTCTCTCTGTCTCTATCTCTCTCTCTATCTCGCTCTCTCTGTCTCTGTCTCTCTCTGTCTCGCTTTCTCTGTCTCTCTCTCGCTCTCTGTCTCTCTGTCTCTGTCTCTCTCTCTATCTCGCTCTCTCTGTCTCTGTCTCTCTCTGTCTCTCTGTCTCTGTCTCTCTGTCTCTATCTCTCTCTCTATCTCGCTCTCTCTCTCTGTCTCTCTGTCTCTGTCTCTCTCTCTATCTCGCTCTCTCTGTCTCTCTCTGTCTCTCTCTGTCTCTGTCTCTCTCTGTCTCTCTCTCTATCTCGCTCTCTCTGTCTCTCTCTCTCTCTCTGTCTCTCTCGCTGTCTCTCTGTCTCTGTCTCTCTCTCGCTCTCTCTGTCTCTCTCTCGCTCTCTCTGTCTCTGTCTCTCTCTCTGTCTCTCTGTCTCTCTGTCTCTATCTCGCTCTGTAATCTCGTTCTGTCTCTGTCTCACATCACCCTGGAATTGAAAGAACCCTCACCTCTGTAGCCCCGTGACTGTGTGTATATGCACGTGCATGCATAATGTCTTTGACAGGTGTTAGTGTGTGTGTGTGTGCACGTGAGCGAGAGCGAGGGGGGGAGAGAGAGGGGGGGGAGAGAGGGGGAGAGAGAGAGAGGGGGGGGAGAGAGAGGGGGAGAGAGAGAGAGAGGCAGATAAGGTTCTTAATGTGTCTGCACAGGCATTGTATGTGTGAGAATGGATGAATGACACCGGGGAAAGGGGCAAAGGCTCAGTCGTGGGGAATGGGGTTAGGTGATGGGTGACGGGTGATGGGTGATGGGTGTGGGCCGACTCAAAATCCCCCAGAAGAAAGCGGCCATGCGGGTGTCACTCTGCAGGTCAGCCGGCAACCCTGCAGCTCCCATGATAAGCCCCCCTGCCTGGCGGTGCCGTGATGAGAAGGGCGACCCGTGCTCACGCCAGAAGGAAGGTGATAAGAGCCGCCATGATATCCTGTCGGCCCTGCGGCCTCATTAGCATTCCAGCAGGCAGTCCTGCAGGATCCAGTCCACAAAGGGCCACGGATCTCGCTTCATATGGGTTGCTATTGGCCTATTCCAACCACAAATCCCTAACTATTGGTGAATACTGGGTACCGAGCCGATCTGTTTGCTGGACAGTGCAGACTTAGACCAGTAGTTTCGGGTCAGTGGGCAAAATAATTGAGATGGAATCAGTTTTTTTCCCCATTGTTAAAGAAATGCAAATGCCCTTGTGCCAAAAGTGCAGTAAATCACCCCCACACCGCTTCCGGTGTGGGAAGATGGCGGCGCGAATTCACGTTTGCAGCGGCGTCACCCAGTACCGGTGTGGGAAGATGGCGGCGCGAATTCACGTTAGCGGCGGCCTCACCCAAAACCGGTGTGGGAAGATGGCGGCATGAATTCACGTTAGCGGCCTCACCCAGTACCGGTGTGGGAAGATGGCGGCGCGAATTCACGTTAGCGGCGGCCTCACCCAAAACTGGTGTGGGAAGATGGCGGCATGAATTCACGTTAGCGGCCTCACCCAGTACCGGTGTGGGAAGATGGCGGCGCGAATTCACGTTAGCGGCGGCCTCACCCAAAACCGGTGTGGGAAGATGGCGGCATGAATTCACGTTAGCGGCCTCACCCAGTACCGGTGTGGGAAGATGGCGGCGCGAATTCACGTTAGCGGCGGCCTCACCCAAAACCGGTGTGGGAAGATGGCGGCATGAATTCACGTTAGCGGCCTCACCCAGTACCGGTGTGGGAAGATGGCGGCATGAATTCACGTTAGCGGCCTAACCAGTACCGTTTAAGTGTTGTCTTCGTTTGATGGCTGAGAGAGCTTGGTCTGCTGCATCCTGTGGGCCCGGGGACCGTGGCCCGGCCTGGAGCTGTGCCCGAGGAGATAACACCGAGGGCGGTGTGACGGGGTGCGGAGGCGGGGCTGGCTGCCGGCCCATGCAGTCTGGCGGTTCCGATGACACCGAGGGCGGTGTGACGGGATGCGGAGGCGGGGGCTGGCTGCCGGCCCATGCAGTGTGGCGGTTCCGATGACACCGAGGGCGGTCTGACGGGGGTGCGGAGGCGGGGCTGGCTGCCGGCCCATGCAGTCTGGCGGTTCCGATGGCACCGAGGGCGGGTCTGGCGGCGGCCTCGCCTGGCGTCGACTGTGGTGTTTTCTGTGTGGAGTGCGGGGAGTTGTGTTGAGGGTGTCTGGCTGGGGAGCTGGTGTTGGAGCTGGTCTGCCGCGGCCCAAGGACCATGGCCCCTGCCTGGAGCTGCGCCCGAGGAGGAAATGCCAAGGGCGGAGTCGGGGCAGGCTAAGCTAACTGCTAGCCCGTGCAGACCGGCAGGTCCGACGGTCATCCCGGCGGGCGTTGGTTGCTTTGCACGGTGATGTATTTTAGTTTAGGTGAGCGTGTTGGTTTGGATTTGTGTTGTTGTCTTTGTGTTGCGCTGCTGTGGCTGGGGGAAACGATGTTTCGTGTCTGATTCCTGATCCCTGATCAAGCAGTTTTATTCATGGCGTGCTACTCATGGCTTTGGTTTCGGATCTTAGTCTCGGATAAGGATTCCCCATTTTAAACCTGGTGTCGGCCCGATATCCGATACCAGGGTCTGTATCGGGGCGGCGCTGGTGTCAGCGCTGCTTGAAGGTGTCTGTTGGCAAATTGCAGTGTGTGTGTGTGTGTGTGTGTGTGTGTGTGTGTGAGATGTGTGTGTGAGATGTGTGTGTGTGAGATGTTGTCTTTCAAAGCGCCGTGGTCGTCCTGACACACTGACACCGTTCCAGAAAGATCCAGAAAGCTGCTTTTTAATGAGCTGCGTTTGCGACGATCTCCGTCCCGACGGCTTGTAGGAGAACTCCGGGTCTTCTCAAATGAAACAGGAGTCCTGGCTGACGGAGGGATGCGCTCCGTCCGACACCGCGAGGTAAACACAACTTACTTCCTGTTGGAAAAGCTCCGTTTCAGAAACCCCAGGCTGTGGAGCGCTGAGGCAGGCGGGCCTGTCGGCTGATTATAATGCAAACGCTCCCGAGGAAGGGCTATCTGGCACCGGTACCTGGTGAGGATGTATGCAGAGTGTTTATTACTGATGTAAATCACGAGTCCTGTGTGTGTGTCTGTGTGTGTGTGTGTGTGTGTGTGTGTGTGTAGTGTGTGTGTGTGTGTGTGTGTGTGTGTGTGTGTGTGTGTGTGATGTAGCAAGAAAACAGAACCAACGCGGCACCGTTTGCTGAGGCACACTCTCTATAGGTATCAATATGAAAAAATAACCTTTAAAGTCAATGGGTGGAAGAGAGAGAGGGAGAGGGAGGAATGGAGAGAGAGAGGGAGAGGGAGGAATGGAGAGAGGGAGAGGGAGGAATGGAGAGAGAGAGGGAGGGAGGAATGGAGAGAGAGGGAGGGAGAGGGAGGAATGGAGAGAGAGAGGGAGGGAGGAATGGAGAGAGAGGGAGAGGGAGGAATAGAGAGACAGAGAGAGGGAGAGGGAGGAATGGAGAGAGAGAGGTAGGAATGGAGAGACAGAGAGAGGGAGAGGGAGGAATGGAGAGAGAGAGAGAGAGAGGGAGAGGGAGGAATGGAGAGAGAGGGAGGAATGGAGAGACAGAGAGAGGGAGAGGGAGGAATGGAGAGAGAGAGAGAGAGAGGGAGAGGGAGGAATGGAGAGAGAGGGAGGAATGGAGAGACAGAGGGAGAGGGAGGAATGGAGGGACAGAGGGAGGGAGGAATGGAGAGAGGGGGGGAGAGGGAGGAATGGAGAGAGGGGGAGAGGGAGGAATGGAGAGAGAGAAGGGAGAGGGAGGAATGGAGAGAGGGGGAGAGGGAGGAATGGAGAGAGAGAGAGAGAGAGAGAGAGAGGGAGAGGGAGGAATGGAGAGAGAGGGAGGAATGGAGAGAGAGAGAGGGAGAGGGAGGAATGGAGGGAGAGAGGGAGGGAGGAATGGAGAGGGAGCTATTTTTACTACTGTACAACACATCGCTGTGATGCAGCAGCTATCACAGGGTCACAGTTGGAAGTAGCTGAGATCTTTGTGAGATTAGAGCGGGCAACCGAGTGTTTGTTCTCCCTCTCTCTCTCTCTCTCTCTCTCTCTCTCTCCCTCTCTCTCTCTCTCTCTCTCTCTCTCTCTCTCTCTCTCTCTCTCTCTCTCCCCCTCTCTCTCTCCCTCTCCTCCCTGCAGCACTGCTGCACCTCCTACACAGTCCAGATCCTCTCGCAGCGAGGCTCCCATCCTCCTCACCTCCTTGCTTGCTTGGAGAAAGCCAGGCGGAGACGCTGTAGACGGGAGCCCAGCGGCCTCCTTTGTCTCCTCAGCGTTCCCCACCAAAAAAAAAGAGCGGAGCTGCATTCGGAGTTGGTTACACACAAGCGCACAACGCTGTTGTCAGGTGGTCGCTAGGCGTGCTGCATGCATGCTGCAGTGCTGCACGTCTGCATGATGACGAGCGTAACGACATGTTGTGCGGTAGCGGCTACGCAGAATGTGTTGGACCCCCCCCCCTCTTTTTCTCCCCACTTGTATCCGACCAGTTACCCCACTCTTCCGAGCCATCCCGGTTGCCGCTCCGCCCCCTCTGCTGATCCGGGGAGGGCTGCAGACTACCACACGCCTCCTCCCATACATGTGGAGTCGCCAGCCGCTTCTTTTCACCTGACAGTGAGGAGTTTCACCAGGGGGAGGTAGCGCGTGGGAGGATCACGCTGTTCCTCCCAGTTCCCCCTCCGCCCCGAACAGGCGCCCCTACCAGCCAGAGGAGGCGCTAGTGCAGCGGCCAGGACACATACCCACATCTGGCTTCCCAGCTGCCGACACGGCCAGTTGTGTCTGTAGGGACACCCGACCAAGCCAGAGGTAACATGGGGATTCGAACCGGCGATCCCTCAAGTCACATTGTATTGTACGTCATGATATCTAAGAATATCTAGAAAACGGTGCCTAGAGAATGTGAGTGGATATCGTCCTCTCGGACTACCTAAGATGGTAACAGAACACAGTTAATAATAGGTTTCTTTTGTACCGAGCACAAAAACCCCCTAAAAGGAAAGCCGCCGCGGGAGAGACGGAGCAGGCTGTGGTGGTGTGCCGTAGAGTATACCCGCCATTCCCAAACTTCACAATGCCGTGGCCCAATAGGAAAGCTGAAAATCTTCCGCGGCACACCCGACCCTTTAATCACACGCTGTGGTATTGCATCGATTACAATTCTCCGCCAGTGACGAGATGTAACGAGATATAACGAGATATAACGCGATGTAGCGAGATATAATGAGATGTAACGAGATATAACGCGATGTAGCGAGATGTAACGAGATATAACGAGATGTAACGAGATGTAACGAGATATAACGAGATGTAACGAGATATAACGAGATATAACGAGATATAACGCGATGTAGCGAGATGTAACGAGATATAACGAGATATAACGAGATGTAACGCGATGTAGCGAGATGTAACGAGATATAACGAGATATAACGCGATGTAGCGAGATGTAACGAGATATAACGAGATATAACGAGATGTAACGAGATGTAACGAGATATAAGGCGATGTAGCGAGATGTCACGAGATATAACGAGATATAACGCGATGTAGCGAGATGTAACGAGATGTAACGAGATGTAACGAGATGTAACGAGATATAACGAGATGTAACGAGATATAACGCGATGTAGCGAGATGTAACGAGATATAACGAGATATAACGAGATGTAACGAGATATAACGATATGTAACGAGATGTAACGAGATGTAACGAGATATAACGAGATGTAACGAGATATAACGAGATATAACGAGATGTAACGAGATGTACCGAGATGTAACGAGATGTAACTAGATGTAACTAGATATAACGAGATGTAACGAGATGTAACGAGATGTAACGCGATAGCTTCCGGAACGAAAATTAGCTGCGATAAATCAGAACCCGCTTTGGTGGCGTTATTGGCCCATGTGTGCCTGTGCACACGAGGAATTCGACTCCGGTTCACAGCAGCTTCTAGCACTTGCAGACTCACACACACACAAAAAAAAATAGAAAGAAAAAGAAAACAAACAACAAAGAAAGAGGAGGGGGGGGGAACCAGGAGGAATAAACAGAAGAACAACAGGACATGGGTGGAAGCATGTTTGCACAACAGGACACTTATTGTCGTTGTACATACACACAACGACACGTGTCCTCTGCATTTAACCCACCGCTGCTGCTGCAGCATCCGGGGACCCACTCCACTTCTTTCCGCTGCCTTGCTCAGGGGCACAGACAGGCGTATTAACCCTAACATGCATGTCTTTTTGACGGTGGGAGGAAACCAGAGCCCCCCGGGGGAAACCCACCCAGACGCCGGGAGAACATGCAAACTCCACACAGACGGGACCTGGGACGGCCTGGGGTTCGAACCCAGGACCTTCTTGCTGTGGGGCAATAGTGCTAACTGGGCCACCGTGCCCGCCCACCAAATTTGGGGAGTACTGACCCAAATCAGTGAAAACGGACACAACAGTACCAGAATTTACTTTATTTGCGTCATTAAAAAAGGGCTAAGGTTTGTGTTTCGTGCCCTACATGGTACGCATCACAGCCGTGAACAGACCGCTGGTCGACTGGGTTTTGGACCCGGTAATAACATTACAGCGCTCTCCATTGTCCATTAGTTTTCCTCTCGTGGCTAAACAAAGCAGATTTGATTTGGGAAACGGTGCCTTGCTCAGACGGGGGGGGGGGGGGGGCCTGTGGGACGAGCGGGCCGGAGGGAAGCGCTCGGCAAAGGGGAAATCGATACAGGGAAGTCTGTTTTTGGACGCCGCCACGTGCATCTTTAGTCCGCGTCTGTGCATGAATCAATAGCCGGATCTGTTTTTAGAAAGGGGGGAGGATGAGGCCGGGGATGGACTGCTACTACCTGCACCCCGAGGGCTGCCATTCATCAGGGGGCCTGTCAGAACACACGGCGCAAAGCCCGGAGCCAACACATCGCTCCCACCGGGGACCGGGGCGTGTGTGCGCTTGTGTGTGTCTGTGTGTGCATGTGTGTGTGTTGTTTGGTTATGCACGTCTGCGTGTCTGCACGCAGCGGTTCATCATTCCTTTTTCAACTCTTTGCCAGCTTCCCCTCCTCCTCTTCCTCGCTCCGGGAAGAGAGTTGTATTTCAGGAAACACTGGGCATGGAAATATATCCGGCCCCACTCGGGGGGGTGGGGGTGGGGAGGGGGGGGGGCGGTCTATCATGTCCGCTGTCTTTTTGTATAAGAGTGAATTTGGCAAGTGTAAGAGAGGTAGGGGGAGTTCTGTCTCCGTCTGACATGTCGGCGGCACAGTTCTCACCCCGGGTGACAGCCCCCAGCTGAACGAGGGAAAATAGGTCAGCTTATGGCAGGGAAAAGTCGACCACCGCCGGGACGGAGCCGCTGATGGTGGAGGAATGTGAGGCAATCTGGAGGGTTTGGGGGGGGGGGGGGGGTTCGTGAACTGTTCTTGGATACAAACCTTTGATTCGTTGAACTTTTACACCAAATTTGTGATTTATCGACGCTCTTTTTGTCCTTTTGTTCGAGCACATGGTTTGATTTGATCCTTAATAGCGCCATGTGTTCGGTATCCATGGCATGTTCACTGGTCCTTGTAACATCCATCCATTATCCGAACCGCTCATCCTGCTCTCAGGGTCGCGGGGATGCTGGAGCCTATCCCAGCAGCCACTGGGCGGCAGGTGGGGAGACATCCTGGACAGGCCGCCAGGCCGTCACAGGGACCACACACACACACACACCTAGGGACAAACTCCACACAGAGGACAACCCGGGACGACCCCCAAGGTTGGACTACCCCGGGGCTCGAACCCCGGAACCTTCTTGCTGTGAGGCGACCGCGCTAACCACTGTGCCACCTTATAATTGTGTCTCATAAAATTCTTTCTCCCATGGAAATCTCGAAGTCTACCAAGACCTGTTGTCACTGCAGAAAAGACGAGCTTAACGAGGTATGTTGTCTTATTTTGAGTCTTGTAATGCTCATTTAGAGATATTGCTGATAAAATGGTCCTACCCCGCTGGCAGACGATATGGCTTGTTTAGTGATTATAACATTCGGTTGTAAAGAATTTTCCCCAAACCGAAAGTAAATCTTAAAACAAGAAACCTCACTGAAGATAATTTTTTTTGAGTAAATGTCTTGAAGCAAGTCTAATTATCATGCAATAAGTTCATTTTGTTTGCAAGAAAATCTTGAAATAAGCATTGTAAGACCAAAACAAGCTCGAAAGCATCGCTAAGCTTTGTCTTTTTGCAGTGTCTATGCATACAGGGGAATGGTGCTGTCTTTTTGGCCTTGAATAACTAGAACAAAGTTCAAGTAACATGGCGTTTTTTGGGGAGGGGGGGGGGGCTGCATGAGACTTTTTCCCTGACTTGGTGCAAACCAACCTGCCTATGTGATTACAAGCGTACATTAGATTACCAGACTACACGTGACTTGTTCCCAGCACGCGTGCGCCTCGAGCAGTGCAAGCAAGATGAGCTAAGAGACAAGAAATGAACACTGAATTTGAGGAGAAGATGACTTAATACTAGTGAAATTATCTGTCCGTGCAGCGAGATAATTTTACCTGACAAGACATCTTAAAATAAGTTGGTTCCAGTCTAGAGATAAGTAGGCTCTGACAAGGGTTCAAAGGTTAGAAATAAGTGGAAAATGCTAGTTTTTAGACTGTTACAGTTTCGTCTGAAACTTTTACTTTTACTCGCTTCTTAAGCTTGAAGAACTGAGCAGATGATGAGCTGAAACAAACCTTCAAACTAGGAGTGTGGCACATCATCATCATCACATGCCATAAATCTTACTGAGTTTACTCCATATTCAGACATCACGCCACTCATGACCCCAAAGTTCCTGAATCAAGGTAAGGACTCAAAGATTCACATGAAGGCAGATGTTTGTCTGGTGCTCTTCTCTGGGTTGATGGAGAAAAGACCGATGTTTGTCTGGTGCTCTTCTATGGATTGATGGAGAAAAGACCGATGTTTGTCTGGTGCTCTTCTCTGGGTTGATGGAGAAAAGACAGATGTTTGTCTGGCGCTCTTCTCTGGGTTGATGGAGAAAAGACAGATGTTTGTCTGGTGCTCTTCTCTGGGTTGATGGAGAAAAGACAGATGTTTGTCTGGCGCTCTTCTCTGGGTTGATGGAGAAAAGGCAGATGTTTGTCTGGCGGTCTTCTCTGGGTTGATGGAGAAAAAACAGATGTTTGTCTAGTGCTCTTCTCTGGGTTGATGGCGAAAAGACCGATGTTTGTCTGGTGCTCTTCTCTGGGTTGATGGAGAAAATACAGATGTTTGTCTAGTGCTCTTCTCTGGGTTGATGGAGAAAAGACCGATGTTTGTCTGGTGCTCTTCTCTGGGTTGATGGAGAAAAGACAGATGTTTGTCTAGTGCTCTTCTCTGGGTCGATGGAGAAAAGACCGATGTTTGTCTGGTGCTCTTCTCTGGGTTGATGGAGAAAATACAGATGTTTGTCTAGTGCTCTTCTCTGGGTTGATGGAGAAAAGACCGATGTTTGTCTGGTGCTCTTCTCTGGATTGATGGAGAAAAGACCGATGTTTGTCTGGTGCTCTGCTCTGGGTCGATGGAGAAAAGACAGATGTTTGTCTAGTGCTCTTCTCTGGGTTGATGGAGAAAAGACCGATGTTTGTCTGGCGGTCTTCTCTGGGTTGATGGAGAAAAGACAGATGTTTGTCTGGCGGTCTTCTCTGGGTTGATGGAGAAAAGACAGATGTTTGTCTGGTGCTCTTCTCCGGGTTGATGGAGAAAAGACCGATGTTTGTCTAGTGCTCTTCTCTGGGTTGATGGAGAAAAGACCGATGTTTGTCTGGTGCTCTTCTCTGGGTTGATGGAGAAAAGACAGATGTTTGTTTGGATGTAGCACGTGGGAGGATCAGGCTATCCCCCCGCGGCTGTGCTTGTGTTGGCAAGTAGCTGACGGGACTACTCGTCTGCTGGGCAGACCCCTGCTCTGCTACATCAGCCAGCCTTCAGAGGGTATGGCTTATGTCCACCAAGACTTGATGGAGACGTCTCTCCATCCTAGTGAGGCAGGTGTTAATCTTTCTCCTCATGTAGCCCGGTTCCCTCTTCAGAATCTCAAACCGGTCTTACAGGAGATAAAAAAAAGGCTGGTCAGTGTTTTCCTTTCGATGACGTCCCCTACTTCATCCTCGTGGCTCAGCCTCCCTCTCTCCTTCTGTTGCAGGAGGAGCCACCGGGACTGCTGGCTCTTCAGTGAATCCTGAGGCAGGACATCCTCTTGCTAAACCTGAGGAACTGCAAAATACTAAATATTATTTTCTGGGGTTTTTTTTTTGTCCCTACTTCCTTTTGCTGCCGTAATTGCATCATCGTTTGTCTTTGACCACATTATAGAAATAATTATTTGCAGTTTTTGCATCTGCCCTTTGTTTCTGTCACTAACACGCTATGATAGTTTCCAAGAAGAAAGGTCATTTTGATCGACAAGAAAAGGGTTTGCACTTTCATTGGCACAAGCTAGTCTATATAAGATGGCCTCTCACCAACACAAATAGGCCATTTTTGTAAGAAGCCCCATCGCATTTGTGTTTCGGTAAGAATATTGATTTGCACGGTGAGTGGTTAAACTGTTGAAGCATGGCAGTGGATTTGGTCAATCTGATTGTGTCATGTATTGCACAAAGTCCGGGAGAGTGGCGCGGAATTTGCTCCTGGTACACTGTAGCTTTAATTTTTAATTTTGAAAACTTTAATTTTTACGGGTCTGTGATGGGCTGGCAGTCTGTCCAGGGTGTCTCCCCGCCTGCCGCCTAATGACTGCTGGGATAGGCTCCAGCATCCCGCAACCCGAATTCGGATAAGTGGCTTGGATAATGGATGGATGGATGAATTTTTACGGCTGTTTTGAAAAAGATCAAACTTGACAATTTAAATGTTCTTAATCCACTTAGTCATATCTGGTATGCCCACCTGTGGTCCCCCAAAACCTTCCACACTTATGATGGGGACCGCGGAAGAGGCTACATCTTCTGCCGGTGTAAGGGACTGGTTAGTGGAGGGTCAGGCCCCCTGTAGCCGACATTTCCCAGAGGTTTACTGCTTCGCCTCACATCATTGAACTGCTTTCTGCGCTTGGCAATGGTTCTCATAGGACGAGAGACACAATTATTGACTATATCAACCACCACCTCCCAAGCTGATTTTACATCATCTGACCTTGGTGGTTTATTCGAGGTGCCATCTATAAGCACTTGGCGACTCTGCACCTCCCAAACAAGGACATCAGTTTCCTCCTTGGAGAAGCTTTTCTGCCTCAGCCGGGCTGGACTTCAACCGTCCATTACGAAATTGGCAATTCGCCATGATGGAGTGCGCTGCTTTTAAAAAGACTGAAAGGAGCTGATTTGATTAGCCATAATTGAAGACAGCCCCCACCACTCCTACTGATAATTTATTCCTCCCTTTTACAATTGCACCTCCGTTGCGCCCAACAGCAGCCGGCGTAGCGTGTCCCAAAATTAGCAAAAGGTATCGGACACACCTTGGAGCGACTTGCGCTGTGGACTAGCGCCAGCACCTTCGGCTGCACTACGACCCAGAAACTAGAGCCCTAGGTGTTATAATGGTAGGGGAAACCCTGTAATGTACGACAGCATGGCTGCACCAGAGTTCAGAAAATTACACCCTTTAAAGTTGTGTACGCGTGAAGACAGGGTCAATATTTCATTATGTTTTGATATCTGGCTACTTACCAGGATTTGCAAGGAGTCTTCCAGGTGGTTCTTGCCGTGGTGTTTCCTTGCTTGTTGTGTTACGCAGATAGTAAAGCAGATTTCCCACAAGGACGCTTTGCTTGCTCGCGATTGTTAATAGCGTCTTCTTATTCCTCTTCTTCTTCTTCTGCATTTCTGGCAGGCTAGATGCCTTGAGGCACATTCATTTCTGCCTCTTGCAGGCTGACGTCCACGTCATGATGATTAGCATAACTTACTCAGTGATGTTATGGAATTGAGCTGTTAAAAAAGCTGCTGATAAATGAAGGTCTCTTGGTGTTACAGTAGGTCGGGGCAGTGTATCGATATATCTGTATCGTGATGTGAGAGTAATGTGGTGATATGACAGAAGTGTTGTCTTCTCCTGGTTTTAAAAGCTGCATTACAGTGAAGGGATGCCATTTCCTGAACTTAGCAGACTGCTGTCGCTGTTATTTGCCGCATCGTGGTCATCATATTCACATTACTAATGACTAAATCTCTTGTGTGTAAAAGTTGTGTGAAAGCACCAACATTAATCCCTACAATGTCGATATTGAGGCATACGAAGATATTGGGATATTTGATTTTGTCCGTATCGCCCAGCCATGGTGTGGTAGAGCCGTTCACGTTTGCATGTGTGCTAGCTGTGTGATGTTTGAAAAGCATCACAACCCCAGAAATTAAGAAATACATATGAGGGGCATCCGGGTAGCGTAGCGGTCTATTCCGTTGCCTACCAACACAAGGATCACCAGTTCGAATCCCTGTGTTACGTCCGGCTTGGTCGGGCGTCCTTACAACACAATTGGGCCGTGTCTGCGGGTGGGAAGCCGGATGCGGGTATGTGTCCTGGTCGCTGCACTAGCGCCTCCTCTGGTCGGTTGGGGCGCCTGTTCAGGGGGGAGGGGGAACTGGGGGCAATAGCGTGATCCTCCCACACGCTACATCCCCCTGGTGAAACTCCACACTGTCAAGTGAAAAGAAGCGGCTGGCGACTCCACATGTATTGCAGGAAGCATGTGGAGGTCTGCAGCCCTGTCCGGATCAGCAGAGCGGGTGGAGCAGCGACCAGGACGACTCGGAAGAGTGGGAATTGGCCGGATACAATTGGGGAGGAAAGGGGGGGGGGTCCGGGGAATGTTGTTCTTTGCCCGGTATTGTTTTTGCCATTTTTATTTTAGAATTTCATGCAAAACAAAAAACATTTGTACATAGAGATGCTTAGGGGAAAGAGGGGGTCATTAAGAGCAGAGGGAGGGGTACTGAGTAGCTGGCAGCCCCTACCAACACTAAATAAGGGTCCTCACTGCTCAGGCAGCCCACCTTGATACCAGCTCCGGGGCAGTAACAGGGTATAGATGGCACACCTACCTCAGGGGTCAGTCATGCTCACATACCACCAGTTATTTCTGGTCCATACCTTAAGGGGGGGGGGTTATGCTGATCATCAGTTCATTGTGCGACGTACCAATTGCGCGATGATCACTAGGTTATGTAAGTAATTTAAGCCTCTTGTTCATGTTTGAATTGTGACTTTCACTGTAACTTTGCCAGCGGGGAAAATAAGTGGTGTTAACCACAGAGCTGATGCTGGAAGTTGGATGTCTCCGTCTCGACAGGCAAACGCTCAAAATAAGGCTTCTGCCCTCGAAGTGGCTGTTTCGCACACAGGTCCCTCGCATCTAGTTAGAAATGACTCAAAAGACAGAGCTGCGAGGGACGTTTGCTCGAATCAAGTCAAAGGATCTCCCTCAGAACCCACCAAGTAGTCTATTTCATTATTACACTTGGTTAGGTGTGCAGTTTTTGCAGCGAGGTGCTAGTTTCGACGGGGGGGGGGCAGGGGCAGGGGGAAGGATTTACCCATCAGTATTATCTCTGATGTGATAAATCCCGGGTTTAGCATCTGTTAGCAGAATCGCTTAAGCGGCGTGTCTATTAATTAACTGCTGGTGGGCCTGCTGGGTGAACAGGTGGGTTGATTTGAAAGTCAATACGGTCGGCGGGCGTGCGTTGTCTCGCCGGAACCGGTCGGTCTTTAAAGTTACCGGCTAGACAGTCGACCCGTCCCGCTTCCCATTAGCGTCCTTAACTCGCGGAGCGTACGGTTCTCCTGCAGAAGTGCTGGTGTGTATGAGAGGATCGTCTCGCTTTCAGCAGGTTCTGGCCCTGGCGGGCGTCCTTGCAAATGAAGGCCGCTGCTCAAGTTTCAAGCGTCGCGGGCGACTCGAGCTAAGTAGACGCGCTAGTCGAGGATCTGACTCGTTCGAAGCAAAATGTGTATTTCCTTCATTACTGGCGGGTGTATGTGGAGGGCGGGGAGGGTGGGGTGGAGTGGGGTGGGGGGGTACCTCATTAAGCATCATTCTGTATGGTGATGGATTCCGGTTCTGCGTCCGCTGAGCTGTTGAAGGTTTGTGGGGTATTAACTGTGGGGAACAAAAAGAGCAAAGGAAGCCAATGCGCCAGATGCGACGAGGCCTAACAGGTTGCCCCGCTGCTGTCGGGGACCAATTAGCATTTGTCAAGGCCCAGTTCCACCCATCCGCCGCCACTCGGTGCGCTTTCAAACACGGGTTTCTTTTCCACTTGCAATATGGTTCATATTTTTATTAGCTTTCGCTAATTGTCTCCATCTCCCGGGCTCCCACCCCCCCAAAACACCCACCCACCCAACCACCACCGCCGCCACCCTCCTTCGTCTGTTTCCAAGCTGCAGAATTGTTATCAGCAAATCACAGCGGAACAGACGTGTCGCTCCCAAACAGTTGCTGCTCATTTAATTATAAAACGCTAGGTAAATGTGGAGCAGATGCCCCCCCCCCTTCCACCACCCCCCCACACACACATACACACACCAACCCCCCCATACCCCACCCATATCACCACCTCCTTATTGTGGGAGACATTTGGTCTCGTTCTAGTGTTTCATTGGCTCCATGTGGAGTGGCGGTCCTTTGCCAGGACCCTGCCGTGGTACGAGAGGAGCCAGTAACTTGCTCTCCCAGACACTCGCCACTTCCAACCTGCACAAACAAAAGAGGAAGTGCTGGAGAGTTGATGCACGCTATGCTGCGTGGCAAGGCGATGTTGAACCTCTTAGGCTGCCTAATCTTGCGGATGTTCGAAGGAAGGGAGTGGAGTGAGGTGTGTGTGTGTGTGTGTGTGTGTGTGTGTCTGTGTGTGTCTGTGTGTGTCTGTGTCAGAGGACCATGAGCTACCTGGTCATGACTAATGACTGCAGCGTTGATGTGCCTGGCCACTTGGCTGGGCCACAATTAACCATCTGTTGGCGGCAGAAAGAGCGAGAGAGAGAGAGAGAATGAGGGCACAGTAGGAAATTACAGTACACAGATAGATAGATGGATGAATAGATGGATGCATGGGGAGAGAGAGAGATGGATGGATGATTAAAAGATAGATGAATCCATGGATAATTGACGGAATGATAAATGGGTAGATGCAGAGGAGGATAATGGGCGGATGCATGGATAGTCGATGGACTGATAGATGGATGCATGGATAATTTGGATCGATAAATGGATGATAGATGCAGAGGTAGATGGATGCGTGGATAATCGATGGATAAATAAATGGATGATAGATGGAAGGGCGGATGCAGAAATGGAACGATGGACACATTCATATAATGGATACATGCATATAATAGGTGCACAATGGATGGATGCCTCGATGGCTGATTCATAGCGTGATTCACAGATAGATGGCTTGGCACCTGCATCGATAGATTGATGGACTCATAGATGAGAGCGATATTACCCAGCAGGCCGCGCTGTGGACGTCTTCCTGCCAGCGTCTGGGCCTGTCGCTCGCCTTCCATTACCCTCACGTCGTGCATCCTGTGCAAGGGGAAGGAGAACAGCTGGCTGGACATTTGCCCCTTCTGCCCCACAGCCAGGGAAGAGAGCTGCTCCTTGACCATGAGCCAGGGCAGATGACAGGCCTGGTCCTTGAAGTCCAAACGCAGGCCCTTAACGTAGGCTGTAAGGTGATCCATAGTGTGGCTGTGATTGGGTATCGGCTGATTAAAACCAATTAATATTTGGATTTGGATGTGTGGTGGTGCACCCACACCCACACCCACACCCACACACACACACAAGTGCAGAAACGCATGTGCACACCTGCACGGACTACATCCATTACACAGTCAGGACCATAAATCTGCCTAGAAATTACCCGGCGAGTCGGGGCTGATTGCTGCGGCGGTCCCCTGCACACTCGCAGGGATGAGAATAAACGAGTGGAGCCCGGCGTGAACAATCGTTTATTACACCCATTAGCCAGAGGAACCAGAAGGTGTGCTCACCCGGCTCTGCCTTTCTTCTTCTTCTTCTTCTTCTTCTCCCTTTTCTGGTGTTTTTTTTTAAGGAGGATAAAATCAGCACTAAATAAAGTTTGAAGCGTTGCTTTCTCAGAAATAAATTTCACACAATGTCGACCTTCTTTTTTTAGTTTTTTTTTACCATAACACCGATCACTCATCGGAGGCTTTGGGTAAGGGGGAAACTGTCCTGTTTTGTCTGACTGGTTGTTACAAAAAAAAGATCGTAGTACTTCTCTAAAGCCAGAGACACACTAGTGGACTTCTGAAAGCCCTAATCGACTGAGAAAAGACTCGGCGTCACACGTTTAACGACCCAACTTTTACAGATCACGTTCACAGACAAGCACGCCGGCTACCGACGCCGTCATGGGGGAAGACGCAACCGCTGGTGTGCTCGTTGATGCTCGTCTTTCCCGCCGATTTACCCCCTTTTTTCTTCACCGAGAGCTCGTTTGTCCAGCATTATGTGGAGCTCTCGGAGCTCTTGTCCATCGTTATGTGCCAAAAAAATCCTGCAAGAAACATTTTCTTTGCGTCTAAATCAGGGGTGTCAAACTCCAGGCCTCGAGGGCCGCAGTGTCTGCAGGTATTTGTTGCAACCGGGCACTACACCACCTGATTCAACTAATTAGCTCACCTCCTGGATCAAGGAGGGAAAGGAACTAGTTTAATCAGGCGGTGTAGTGCACGGTTGCAACAAATACCTGCAGACACTGCGGCCCTCGAGGCCTGGAGTTTGACACCCCTGGTCTAAATAATCCTAAATAATCCCGCTTCCGGTGTGGGAAGGTCACGTTTGCAGCAGCCTCACCCGGCACCGTCCATGCAGTGTCTTTGTCCACATCTGTGTCTGAGTTTGCCTTGGTTTGATGGCTGGGAGAGCTGGCTCTGGATCGGCTGGGAGAGCCTGGTCTGCTGCGTCCTGTGGGCCCAGGGACCACGGCCCTTACCGGAGCGGCACCCGGGGAGGAAACACCGAGGGCGGCCTGACAGGATGCAGAAGCGGGGCAGGCTAAGCTAACTGCTAGCCCATGCAGACCGGCAGGTCCGACAGTCATCCTGGCTGGCGTTCCTTCTCTGGACAGTGATTTTTGTTTTTTTAGTTTGGATATGTGTGTTAGTTTGGATATGTGTGTTAGTTTAGATATGTGTGTTAGTTTAGATATGTGTGTTAGTTTGGATCTAATAGGTGTTCTTGTAGTTTTGGGATGTGTGTTTCTGTCTTTGTGTTGCGCTGCTGCAGGCTGGGGGGGACGGCGTTTCCTTTCATCTCATGTGTGCAGGTGCATGAAATGAAGCGACAAAGTGTTCCTGATCCTGATCCTGTGTTTTTTCCCTTTCTGGAAAAGGCATCAGATTCCTGGTTACATCACTTTACACATTTGGGCAGGCATCCAGAAAATTGTCCTGTGGTAATTTGATTCAACACACACACACACACACACACACACACACACACACACACACACACACACACACACACACACTTTATAAAAAAATCTTAAACGTATGCGTCCTGTACACACTCTCGCCACTGCGTCTTCATCTGTTGTTTTTCAAAAACACGTTTCTGTACCCCAAACGCCGAGGCTACAAAGCCGCCGGTTGGAGTTCAGTGGCGTTGAGGGCGGTTGCATCACTCTCAAGTGTGCGCCTGGCGTGTTAGTGCACACCGCTTTATCCACTATGTACCGGTGAAGACGGGCTTCGTTAGATTCATTTCTCTACAGGAAACGGCAGTCTCATCAGTGAGTGTTACGTCACTCAAATCGACCACGTGTCTCTAGTTAAAGGGACATTTCACCGCTCGTACTGTGCCCGTCCAGGAAGCCCCGGGGGTTTTGGTCTGGTCAGACTTGAACCGCTTTGGTGTAACTCGTTTTTACTGTTTAGAGTGTCTATCCTATAGTTGATATATGTACATGTACATGTATCCAACCATCTAGAGACGCCACTACAACCGTAATGCTTCTAATATGCCCACAATCTCTTTTTCTCTCTTCCTGTGTGTGTAACATCATTTGATGCGTTATCCTTAACACAGATCGATTCGTTGTATGATGTACATGGAGGGCGGCATGGTGGCGCAGTGGTTAGCGGGGTCGCCTCACAGCAAGAAGGTCCTGGGCTCGAGCCCCGGGGTAGTCCAGTCTTGGGGGTTGTCCCGGGTCTTCCTCCGTGTGGAGTTTGCATGTTCTCCCCATGTCTGTGTGGGTTTCCCCCGGGGGCTCCGGTTTCCTCCCACAGTCCAAAGACATGTAGGTCAGGTGAGGCGGCCATACTAGATTGTCCCTAGGTGTGTGTGTGTGTTGGCCCTGTGATGGACTGGCGGCCTGTCCAGGGTGTCTCCCCGCCTGCCGCCCAATGGCTGCTGGGATAGGCTCCAGCATCCCCGCCACCCTGAGAGCAGGATAAGCGGTTTGGATGATGGATGGGTGGATGTACATGGAGTAAGTTTGGTCAAGCGAGCCACCATCACCATGTGTGGCGCTCTAGTTCCTGAGCCTCGTCTTGTTTTTGGGGTGCAGTCTTCCTTTAGTAGGTCCAACCCCAACTGGCTGTTCCTTTCGGGAACGCGTCACACCGCCGAAGTCTGGGGACCTGAATACCGTTTCACGTGGTCTCCTCACTATACAGGATGACGTTAGACGAACTGTCCCTGGTGACTTGCCTTATTCATTGCGTTCGCTTTTGTAGAGCTGTCCCGATAATGATCCCACCTCAGCTTTGGCTATCTGCCGATACCGATATCAATCCGATATTTTGTTTTACTCTTGTACTACTACTACTACTACTACTACTACTTTCATACTACTACTACTACTACTTTCAGCTGCTCCCGTTAGGGGGCGCCACAGCGATCATCTGTTTCCATCTCTTCCTGTCCTCTGCATCTTCCGCTGTCACGCCAGCCCACCTGCATGTACAAATGATAATAATAATAATATAAATAAATACACGGAAGTACTTTTCTTATGATAGCCAATTACCAACCTAAAAACATCTCACTCAAATTTGTTACTCATTCTCTCTCACACACACACACACACAACGTTGAATCAGATTAGGCTAACGGAAATTCCCTCACCTGTCTGTGTGACGTGGATCCAGCAGAGTGTCACGGCTCAGATTCCTCATCATCGTTAAAGTGTCTGTTGACTGCGTCAGAGAGGGGAGGGTGCTTCTGCAGTGGCCTACTATTCTCCTTCCGCTGGCCAGTGCGTCACTTACACTGCGCTGCAGCAACAGGCCCTCATGCACGATTAGCCGCAGCGCGGCGCGAAGCATCCTAAACTCGCCACGCCACGTTGATCCATGGCCTCCTTCATATTTGGTGTGTTAGCCCTTAAAACTGCATGCACTTTGTTTCTATTAATCACTCATTCACTTCCATGCCACTTCCTTAATGGCTGCCATAAGGGAATCCCCCTGTGTGAGCCACGAAACCCCCGGCCATGCAACACCGCTTTTTTGAAGGGGAAATCCGAGTCTGTCCAATGCGCGGTCAGACTCGACAAGGACATTGGACTCACGTCTGAGCTCCGGATGTCTGTTGTGAAACTAACCGCGCCTGCGTTCTCCAAGGGTTTGGAGAGAAAATCGCAAACGTCGTCGTGCATATGAAGGATGGCCTTCTCCATTGTGTAATGGCGACTGGGCAAAGGCTCGAGGTGCTCAATTAAACGTCGACACCCCACATTTTCTATCGCCGAAGGGGGTTGGTTGTCCAGGACCCATGCAGACAGGGGGAGAACATGCAAACGCCACACAGAGGACGACCCGGGGTGATCCACCAAGGTTGGACTACCCCGGGGCTCGAACCCAGGACCTTCTTGCTGTGAGGCGACCGCGCTAACCGCTGCACCACCGTGCCGCCCAGTGCTAATATGAACAAGCCAGAAAGAAGATGTTGCACACTCTTGTACAGTAGATGGCGGTATGCACCTTAAAGTTGTTTGCGATCCGCCAGAAACTGAGAGAAGAAGAAGACAACGAAGGAACAAAAGATAATGAAGAAGAAGAAACAGTATGAGCATTAAGGCGATGGTTGTGCTAGATTTCCCCATGGATTGTATGGGATAGGTATCGGGTCATTTTTTCCCCTCCCCTCCGATATCCGATCCAGCATGCTGGGCAAGGATCGACCCGATACCGATGCCGCGGATCGGATCGGGGCATCCCTATTTCTTTGTATCTCGCTTGTAAATGGTTTCACCTGTCCCTGTGCACATTTTCAAACAACAGCGGCGTGTGTTTTTAATCTACACCGGCTTGTTTGTTTGTTTTGCATACATTAAAATGGCCATTTGCCCTACTTAATGAATTCTCAAACTCAAGGTTACGAGGGCGGCACAGTGGTTAGCGCAGTCGCCTCACAGCAAGAAGGTCCTGGGTTGTCCAACCTTGGGGGTCATCCCAGGTCATCCTCTGTGTGGAGTTTGCATGTTCTCCCCGTGTCTGCGTGGGTTTCCTCCGGGGGCTCCGGTTTCCTCCCACAGTCCAAGGACATGCAGGTCAGGTGAATCGGCCGTACTAAATTGCCCCTAGGTATGAATGTGGGTGGGTGCGGTGGTGTGTGTGTGTGTGGGGGGGGGCTGTGATGGACTGGCGGCCTGTCCGGGGTGTCTCCCCGCCTGCCGCCCAATGACTGCTGGGATAGGCTCCAGCATCCCACGGCCCTAATTAGGATAAATCGGCTTGAATAATGAATGGATGGATGGACTCAAGGTTATACAACCACCACCATCCCCCCCCCCCAAAAAAACATCGACTCTTATGAACATGTCTCACAGGTGTTTCATTACAACGAGAATGGGCCTAGTAATTTATATTTCTGTGTAGTCGCTTAATCCCTGATGTCAAATAGGAAGACAGAGATTCTTGTTAGTCCTGTAAACGATATGAAACGCTGGGCGATGCTGTTGAACCCCAAGGGGGTGGAGATATCATGATGTGCAGTATCGCTCCAATCGCAGTTGTAATGGGCTCATTATCACCCCTGAACAAGTTCTCCCAGGTCATTGTAAGACGTCGGTAATAACAGTTATCCTCTGGAAAGGAGTTTGGATCCGGCGCTCTGACTGCAGTTGGGTCGTCAAAAAAAAAAAAAAAAAAAAAACCAAAAAACCAAAACCTCGTCTCAGTTTCTCATGTCTCTGCAATCACAGCTTTCTTTTTTGCCCCGCACACCAGCGAGAGCTTGTTGAAATGATGAGTTGTCCCTGCCATTTCTGTCCTCTGCCTGCTGCGGGCCTGCTGCGGGCCTGCTGCGGGTCTGCTGCGGGCCTGCTGCGGGTCTACTGCGGGTCTGCTGCGGGCCTGCTGCGGGCCTGCTGCGGGCCTACTGCGGGTCTGCTGCGGGCCTGCTGCGGGCCTGCTGCGGGCCTACTGCGGGCCTGCTGCGGGCCTACTGCGGGTCTGCTGCGGGCCTGCTGCGGGCCTGCTGCGGGCCTACTGCGGGTCTGCTGCGGGCCTGCTGCGGGTCTGCTGCGGGCCTGCTGCGGGCCTGCTGCGGGTCTACTGCGGGCCTACTGCGGGCCTACTGCGGGTCTGCTGCGGGCCTGCTGCGGGCCTACTGCGGGCCTGCTGCGGGTCTGCTGCGGGCCTACTGCAGGCCTGCTGCGGGCCTGCTGCGGGTCTGCTGCGGGCCTACTGCGGGCCTGCTGCGGGCCTGCTGCGGGTCTCCTGCGGGTCTTATCTCTGCCGTTGTTATAGCCGGAGTAATCGGGACACCGCGAGCACGGCCGAATGTGCTCAATTTCCTTCTGACTTCCGTTTGATTGCTGACCGAGGGACCTGGAGAAAGGAGAGCGCGGCACTCGAGTCAGTTGAGAGATAAACGGTCCCCCCTACCCCCCTACCCCCCCTCCCATTATCTCTTGCCATGCGGCGAGCCTCCAAGTGGATTGATTACACTCCTGATCACTCTTCCCAGATAGCGTCGTTCCTTTTAATCATGCGATTGTCACCGCTGTGGTGCAGGGACGAGACCGTCACCGGTTACTGTGTGGTGGTTAATGTCTTCCTGACTGAGCACTTCGGCTTCCTCGTTGCAAGTTTTCCGCCGCTTGATCTTGTTTACTGCTGCGCATACTTCTGTTGGCGCGGAGTGGGTTTTCACCACCCGCTGTTTTCCTCTCTCGACATGCCTTTGTCCTCCGAAGAGGAACCATGTTGAAGATGCTAACAAGTACACGTTCAAGTTCCTTAATGGCTAGGCCTGCTTCCGCCGTAAAGAGACGAGACAAGCTGGTCAAGTTATTTGATCTTGTTTTAAGTCTCCTAACACGTATTTCTAGGTATACTAGGTGGTAGTGTTGCTTCTTCTTCCTCCATCCATCCATTACCCCAACCGCTTATCCTGCTCGCAGGGTCACGGGGGTGCTGGAGCGTATCCCAGCAGGCATTGGGCGGCAGGCGGGGAGACACTCTGGATAGGCCGCCAGGCCATCACACAGCCCCCCACCCCCCACCCCACACACACACATTCACATCTAGGGACAATCTAGTACGGGCGATTCACCTGACCTACATGTCTTTGGACTGTGGGGGGAAACCGGAGCCCCCGGAGGAAACCCACACAGACACGGGGAGAACATGCAAACTCCACATGGAGGATGACCCCCAAGGTTGGACTACCCCGGGGCTCGAACCCAGGACCTTCTTGCTGTGTGGCGACCGCGCTAACCACTGTGCCACCGTGCCGCCCAGTATCTTCTTCTTTCAGCTTATTCCCTGTTTCTCGGGGGTCACCAAGGTGGATTTTGCGGTTTCCGTGGGTACCCTGTGAGGGCATACTAAAAACCTATCGCAATACCCTGCCGTTAAAAACGGTACTATACCCCGGTTTATTAGTACGGGTACTTTAAGAATGAAGGGTTTTTAATAAGAGCCGTATTCCCTGAGTTGCGTCGATGCGTGACGTCCTGCAGACATTGTGGGCGTGGCTAAATAGCTGTTTTCTCATTTGCACGCCGCAGCTTGCATGGGGACAGAACGAGGCACGGCTGCAGGTACGAGTGCTCTTGCAAGCCGTCCGTGGCTTGCTGACAAAGCCCGGAGCCAGATATGGCAGCCAGGGCAAGCCCAGGGACACCGCAACGCCCGTCAGTAAAATAGGTTTCAAACCCACACAGACCAGGGGGGCCAACACGTCCAACTGGGCAAAGCATCTCGCTGACTGACAGGCATGCCGACCTGTTCAAGGAATTCAAAGAGCGACAGGTTAGTGAACGAGGCGGACAACATCATTACATGCTCTCAAATATCAGTCATGCCAGTGTGATTTTTAATTTATTTATTTTGGGGTTTTTCTTCAGTTTAAACAGTGTCAAAATGTTTTATTTTCGTTTTTTTATTAATAGAAAAAAACAAAGAATTTTAACTTCCATGTTCTGCCATCTGATATATTGCTCCATTACTTTTCCTGGTGTTTGTTTTAGGTTTCTGCAGCGGTATCGGTATCGAGATATATACCGTTATAGAGTAGGTATCGTATCGAAGTCCTAACCCTAACCTAGTGGTCGGTAACACGTACTGCTGGTGTTTCAAGAAAGCGTGCTTGTTTCATGATTACAAGACTTTTGTTAAAAGACCTCCTTGATTTGAGATAATCTGTCTCTGTTTGAGTAAACGTCTTAAAGCGAGTCCGAATATGAGGAAACTGGCGCTTTTTCTTAAAACGAGCAATAATATCTGCTAGTGGAGTAACGACCTTTTAATAGCAATATCTTGAAATAAGTATTATGAGTGCAGTGTAATTGTATGCAACCTTGGACTTGCAATAAAAAATGACGAGGTGCATACGGGTGGCGTAGCGGTCTGTTCCATTGCCTGCCAACACAGGGATCTCAGGTTCGAGTCCCCGTGTTACCTCCGGCTTGGTCGGGCGTCTCTACAGACACAATTGGCCGTGTCTGCGGGTGGGAAGCCGGGTGTGGGTATGTGTCCTGGTCGCTGCACTAGCGCCTCCTCTGGTCAGTCAGGGCGCCTGCTCAGGGGGGAGGGGGAACTGGGGGGAACAGCGTGATCCTCCCACACGCTACGTCCCCCTGGTGAAACTCCTCACTGTCAGGTGAAAAGCAGCAGCTGGTGACTCCACATGTACTGGAGGAGGCATGTGGTAGTCTGCAGCCCTCCCCAGATCGGCAGAGGGGGGCTGAGCAGCAACCAGGATGGCTCGGAAGAGTGGGGTAATTGGCCGGATACAACTGGGGGGAAAAGGGGGGGGGTAAATAAATAAAAGTGACGAGGTAAATTCAAAGAGTGTATAGTGCAGGTGTGTGTCGGGTTCATTGCTGTGATTGTGGTGCTTTTGTCGACCGCTCTGTGTGGAGTCAACGACCTCGTATTTGCATATCGGGCGCACCGACCGGCGAGGCCTCCGACTCCCACTGCTCCATAAACCTGACATTTCAGCAAATGCTAGCCCTTTACTTTTCAGACGCTCCCCGACTCCCCTTTCTCCGAGACATATTCACAAACTGGGGTACACATTGGAAGATGGGGTCTAAGCCGAGGGGGAAGGCCTGAATGAGATTTTGCTGCTGCTGGGCCGAAGCCATCATCAGTAATCCAACCCTATTGTTAACTTTGGTGTTGGCAGAATTGACCAGACCCGCTCGCTGTCAGTCAGCGAGGTAGTCTGAATTATACAGGTCCCCTCTCTTGTCAAGTCCTTTTGTGGTCTTTGACATTTGCGATGGTACATTAATTGCTCTATTTCACTCTGCAGAAAGTGTTCACACCAGCTGCGGGGGGGAGGGGGGGGCAGAAGAGCCCAACAATTGCACACAATGAACACATTCACATGGAAACCCAATAATATCGGTTAAAAGCGATATTTTGATGAAAAGGTTGACGTGGATGGGAACGACCTGATTTCTCTGAAACCTCGCCATACGTGCTTCTGAGGTATGTCGGCTCTCTCAGTACGTCCTGCCATGACTGACAGTCCTCAAAGCAAGTATGTCTAGTTATTTTCTGTATTTTTTGTTTCGTTATTGCAGA
Organism: Lampris incognitus; assembly: GCF_029633865.1. NCBI lineage: Eukaryota > Metazoa > Chordata > Actinopteri > Lampriformes > Lampridae > Lampris > Lampris incognitus. The sequence continues at coordinate 8,461,051 of NC_079216.1, read as the reverse complement.
ACACCTTAATATGAGTGTGATCTTACTTGCCATCCTGTCTGTTACCTAGCTAGCTGTTAGCCATAACTGGGTCCATGTCTGTAGGGACAGACGGTAAACCACTGGGCATTGGTGTTGTAATTGATTGCATTCAGTGTAATAAGTGAATTAGGTCACCAACTCTTTAATCACAGAAGAAGAACGGAAAAGACACAAATGAAGAGCGAGATGCATTAATTAGTTACCGGTGTTTTACCAAAAGTAAATAAGTTACCAAAAGCAAAGAGACGAGGTATTTTTGGCAGTTGTGTTAAGGTTGATATTGAGTTTCACCTAATTGTCTTTTCTTTTCTTTTTTGATAAATTTATTTCTGATTTTTCCCCTTTTCTCCCATTTTAGTGGCCAATCGATCCCTATTTTAATTCAAACTCCCACCCTCGTACATCATGCGTTCGCCAACTGCATCTCTCCGGCCAGCAGTCTCGAAGGAGACGCCTCGCCACTTCCGTGACAAGGCGACAAGCCGACTCCGCCCCCCTCCTGAAGACAGCGCTGCCAATCCTTGCTGCTTCATCGAGTCCGGCCAGAGTCAGATCTGACGAGACCGGGACGCGAACCCCCGGTCCCCAGTGGGCAACTGCATCAGCACAAAGCCGACACTTAGACCGCTACACCACCTAATTGTCTTTAACATTTTTCGAGTTTATGACCATGATGTTTTACATTCAGGGCGGCACGCCGCCACAGTGGTTAGTGCTCGCCTCACAGCAAGAAGGCCCAAGGTTCGAGCCCCGGGGTAGCCCAATCTTGGGGGTCATCCCAGGTCATCCTCTGTGTGAAGTTTGCATGTTCTCCCCGTGTCTGCGTGGGTTTCCTCCCACAGTCCAGAGACATGTAAGGCAGGTGAATGGGGCAGCATCCATCAGCTGTTATTAGCCCTTCCCGAGCGGAAGCGGAAGCTTCGCAGCAAACGGAAGTCGGACATCGGATGCACCAGACAACACTAGGGGTACGCAGTTTGTTGTAATTTTCTTTGTTTTTTGCGTAATTTAATATTGTCGGATATACGGCAGCATATACGTGAGTTGGTGTTGTAAAAACTCAGTCATGCTGCACTGTCTAACGCGCTCCGCATGTCTGACTTCCTGTGACGCATCCATAGCGACAGCGATGCTGTGACATCACTCGGACGCTGCCCCTAAATTGTCTCTAGGAATGAATGGGTGTATGTGTGTGTGTGGGGGGGGGGCTGTGATGGCCTGACAGCCTGTCCAGGGTGTCTCCCCGCCTGCAGGATAAGCGGTTAAGGCAGTGGACGGATGGATGGATGGATGGATGGATGAATGGATGGATGGACGGATGGATGAATGGATGGATGGATGGACGGATGGATGAATGGATGAATGGATGGATGGATGGATGGATGGACGGACGGATGGATGAATGGATGAATGGACGGATGGATGGATGGATGAATGGACGGATGGACGGATGGATGGATGGATGGATGGACGGACGGATGGACGGATGGACGGATGGATGAATGGATGGATGGATGAATGGATGGATGGACGGATGGATGGATGGACGGATGGACGGATGGATGGACGGATGGACGGACGGACGGTTGGACGGACGGATGGACGGATGGATGGATGATGCCTTCGCCTCATAAATCACGACGCTGCTCTCCCCTGCATTAAAGTACAAACGCCGCTCGTAATAATAAAAAATATCTGTATTGATATCAGCGGTTCTGGCTCTGGATTACTGGTATCGGATCGAAACCAAATTTTGCGGTATCACCCAGTGTTGGCGGTTGGCAAACCAGCTTAGTGGCGCATTACCGCCACCAACTGGACTGGAAGTGCTACACTCTCATTCGGTGCCACGGTCCGCTGGGGAGCGGCGGTGGAGTCAGGTGTGCCGACTAGCTGTAAAAATGTAGTGTACCGGTTCGGTGTTCGGCTTGGTATCAACCCGGTCTGAACATGTTTACATCGGCCCGCCCCGCCACACCATTAACGACAGCCAGATGAAGCCGTTTACATGACTGTCTCTAAAGTCGGAGTAATGCTGTTATCGGTTTATCAACGGGGTATTTATTTGCAAATAGCCACACCCGGCATTTTCTTCCTTTCTTCCTTCCTCCTTTCTCTTCCCCCTGCTTTGCTCTCCAGCCCAACATTCAGCGCCTCTTTACCTCCCCATCTCACCAGGCTCCCAATTACCATCTAACAGGCAGATCAATGGCCAGCTGCAGGGGTCCTGAGTGACCTGTCAACCTCCCACGGTTTATTATGTCGGCTCTCAAAGCTCCGCATGCCGCCTCCTGACCCCGCGTCGCCGCGCTCCTCTCCCGCCATGTGACAGCCCAGCAGACAAAGAAGCTGTGTGTGTCTGTGTGTGTGTGTTGTGGTGGGGTTGTGTGTGTGTGTGAGTTGGGGGGGGGGGTGGCGGGGTCAAGACATCTTTGCTGTGTTTGCAAGTGCGTTTGGCATTATGTAAATAGTGCTTATCCGATGCAAACTGCCGCTGCTGCCTGGAAGGACATATTATTAAACATGGAGGTTTCTCCTGTGTTGAACCCCCCCCTCCCCCTCCCCCCCCCCAAGACACGGACCTGGCACGCTGCGGGCGTCGCTAGCCTACCTGTGCACCGCCCTGGAAACGCCACTCCGACATAAAGCCCGGCAGTCTCGAGCAACAATGCGGCGCCCGACTCTCCCGTGTTGGCGGGTCAAAACCGGTTGTTATTCCCGGGGGCACGACCGTCTGGTTCAAGGCCCCTATTTTGCTGTACAGTCCACCTTGTGTTTAGATGCTCAGCTCCTATGGGGTTTTTTAACACCCCCCCCCCCCCTCCAAACTGGTGTATTTGTCTTGCCACCTACCGTTTTACCCCTTTTTATTCCCCCCTTTCCCCCCAGCACATAAAGGGATATACCGTCATGTGCTTGTTTTCTCCTCCGTCAGCATATGGACGGCGCCATTACTCCTTACAACATCCTCTAACGCCAGCCCAGGAGCCATTCTGCTGATCCACGCAGCGTGGCGCCGCGCGGCGTTGGGCTCCCCGCCGCCCTCCCGCACCAATTACGAGTTATCACCAAGGAGGAGGCTGCTCAGCCGTTAGTTGTTCATTCACCCAAGTGCCGCTCCTGCTCTTAATTCGGTTCTCCCGTCGGCGGTAGACGGGGGAGATCCCGGAAGTTAAGCGCAGAGATCAACTGGGCATCTCCGAATCTCTTTCACTAACACACCGTGCATGTACCATTAACCTTGAACAAGGCGACTGAATGGCTGCCTCACCCCCCCCCCACCCCTCCACCCCCCCCCCATCCGCTGCTCAGACTGAAATCTTACTTAGGATCCTCTGCAGGATTTCATATTCCAGCCTGAATGGGACGGTGCAGCTCCGTCTCGCTGCTGAGCTCTTACTTTCACAGAGCAAGACAAGAAAATTAAACAACACAACCACAGACCAGAAAACACAACCACAGACCGGAAAACACAACGACATTACGGTGTCCACGGGCACCCGCCTTTCCCGGCAGGAGTCAACGCCGTCGTGTTTTCCGATTCGCCCTTGTGTTTTTCTCTCTCGTTACGTGTATTTGCAACTTGCCGTTGTTTCTGCGAGTGGTTGTCGTGTTTTCCCGTTTGCCGTTGTGTGTTATGCGAGTTGTGTTTTGCCGTTCGTGGTCGTGTTTTGTACTTCGGGGGCCGCCGTGGATTCTGTCTGTCTGCTTTTCCGTGCCAGTTGCATCAGCCTCCATGTTTTATCTTTTCATTCACGTACACGTGCGTGCGTGCGTGTGTGCGTGTGCGTGCTTTGGCTTTGCAGGGGACTTACTCCGGGGTAGGCTGGCTAGCTTAGCAGCACCTGGAGGAGCTCTTGCAGGCACCATGTGATGTATTTGATCAGCTCAGTACCAGAGATTGCAGGTGCACACCGGTGCACACGGCATCACTGAAAGTGGTTTTGGGTCGGGTCGGGTCGGGGGTACGGGTTAGCATCACAGAACCCTTTCTCCCATCTCCTTGTGCTGCCGGTGATCTTTGCTTTGAGCCGGTCTGGCAATAGACTGGATGGGAAAGTAGGGAAAGAACAACTTTAAATAAGATTTGCACACGCTAACGCAAGCACAGGAAGCTGTCGTCAGCCGAGTGACACACAGACACACACACACACACACACACACACACACACGCACACACACACACACAGAGCTCCTGCACAGACAGGAAGTGCAGATGCATCCCTCAGGGAGGTCATAGTGCAGCTGCAGCGGCTTCAGGCAGGAGACTCTTAATAGGCTAACACGCCATTAGCTTTTCTTCTTTCTTTTTCTTTCCTGCTCTCAAATCAGCCGCGTGCCTCGTCTTACGGCCTGCGTGGGGCGCACTGCATGCTAATGAAACGCCGCTGTTCAAAGTTGCAGAGAGTGTATGCTCCTCACGCCAGCACGACCCGTCCATCTGTAATAAATACTGTATACCACTCAGCCGAGACATTAAAACCACCTGCCTGACGTTGTGCAGGCCCCCCCCCCTCGTGCCACCAGAACGGTTCTGACCCGTCGGGGCACGGACTCAACAAAACCTCCGGAGGTGTCCTCTGGTACTTGGCACCGAGGCGTTTGTTTTTTGTTTTTTTCCCAGCACATCCCACAGACGCTCGATCAGATTGAGGTCCGGGGGATTTGGAGGTCTAGAAAACACCTTTGCCATGTTCCTCATGGCCCAGAGCATCACACTGCTTCCTATAGTGCGTCCCGGTGCCATCTCTTCCCCAGGGAAACGACCGGACCACACACACCCGGCCGTCCGCATGATGATTCGTCAGACCAGGCCACCTCCTTCCACTGCTCCACGGTCCAGTTCTGATGCTCACATGCCCGTTGCAGGTGCTTTCGATGGTGGACGGGGGTCCTCACGGACCCTCTGACTGGCTAGTCTGCGGCTACACAGCCCCATACACAGCAGGCTGTGATGCAGCACTGTGTGTCCTGACACCCGTCTGTCATGTGAGCGACAGCGGCTCTTCTGGGGGATCGGACCAGACGGGCCGGCCTTCACTCCCCCACACACATCAATGAGTCTGGGGCATCCGTGACCCTGTCGCCGGTTCACCGGTTGTACTTGGACCACTTTTGGTAGGTACCGACCACCGCGTAGCGGGAACGCCTCACAAGACCAGTCGTCTAGCCATCACAATCTGGATCCTCGTCAAAATTGCTCAGACACTTACACTTGCTCATTGTCCCTGCTTTCAATTTCAAGAACTGATAATTCACTTGCTGCCTAATGCACCCCCCCCCCCACCACCCCTTGACAGGCGCCACTGTAACGAGATAATTAGCGTTGTTCACTTACCTGTCAGTGGTTTTAATGTGCATGTAAAGTGAAACGCGGAGCGGGTCTGAGGCGGGGCTACACACGGACCAACCGAGTTAAGGGACTGCTCCAGTAAACCAGCGCGGCCCTGAGAAGCAAATCTGGCAGAATTCATTAAATGTTCTGCCGGGCCCCGGACCCCCGCGGGAGAGGGATAGTAGGGTGCTTGGAAAGTGAAAAACAGCCCGGGGCCCCGGTCGAGTGTGTTTTATGTGGTTGGAGGGGTTAAAGGAAGCCTGTTAGGTGGTTCATGTTGAGATGTTGGGATGGATTGTCAAATTTCCCCAGTGGCTTGCTGGCCCCCCCTCCCCCCCACCGGTTCCATGTCACCGCCGCGGCGCTCGGAGTCACTCAGGCGAGTGGCTCAGACTGGCTGGGATTGATTTATGCAGTCGTAAGGACCGCGCCGCGGCGGACCACAGCTCCGTATTTTATCCTGACACTTATTATTAAAATGAGACATTTAGGCGCCGAGAGAAACCCCCCCGACCCGTTTTCCGGCGGAGAGGACGAGGTGGCAGCCTCGTTCAACTCCCCCCCCCCCCCTCAACAGAATTCAGAATCCCTCTGGGAGCGTTAAACGCCACTTCTCCGTCGAGTACCCCCCCCCACCCTCTTCCACCTGCATTTGGAGTCTTATTTATGAAAATGCAAATTGATTTCCTCATATTCAAAGACGGCGGGGGGTGGGGGGTGGGGTTGGGGGGGTGGCTGACAATACGCTGTTGCTACTGGGGCCAGGGCAGCTGCTATTCAAGTGCTCAAATAAATAAATAAATAAATAAATAAATAAGCGAGAGGGGAAGTGGCAGAATGCCGTGCCGGGTCTGCAGCCTCTCGCTTCCCCCCCCCGGCCGCTATCGAATGAGCCACACTCACCCGTTCTCATTGTGCCCTGATGCTGTTGTGGTCTAGATCCAAACCATGTGTGTGTGTTGGAGTGCCAACAGTACCCAGGTCACGTGAGAAGGTTTATCCGTCGTCCTTTTCCCCGCCCCACCATAATCGTGTTGTTTATGCATGTCAGCAAAGTGGGATCTTATTTTATTAGCGCTGCGCCGCGGCGCAGAGCGGCGCCAGCTTTGGCGTGGTTGACCGCCGGTCGACGCGCACCTTCTCCTATCTGCCACACCCAGCTGTAAAAGGCCGCCCCCCGCCCCACCCCCCCACTTCCTCCTCTGGCTCTGCCCACCAGTCCCATGCAGGCCTCGTCATCTAGCGGGCTTCACGCAGCCGGACCCGGGCCCTGCTGGACCCTGTCGCTGAGACGCTGCCTCTCCCGGCCTTCCCGCTCGACGGATCGGCGGCACAGACACGCGTTTATTTAGAAGCCAGGCTGCCGAGGCCGGGTGACCTACATGTTACGCTTCATCCGTCAGCCGCCGTTCGCTGTAATGCGCGACAGGCCGCCGGTCAAAAGGCAGCGGGTGGCGGTGCGCAGGAGGCGCAGGGGTATTTGTGAAGGAGATACGAGATCAGGCGGCGAGCGGGGAGCTCAAGGTCACGACGAACGCGCCCGGTTAAATACCGATGTTCTTGCCACTGTGGCCGAGAGCCTTTATGTATTTTAATGCTTTCTATTATTTTCCCTTCCTTCAGTGCCGTCGCAGCCGAAAAAGACGACCTTGCCTTTTAACCGTGTGGGCGCATGACTACAAACGGCGCGCGAGTCATTCGGGGAGACGCATGCGAGCTGCTCGTGTGCGCGGCATCTAAACTCCCCGAAGGTGAAATGGCGACGGCGAACACGGCAACGTTTTCATTAACATGCGTCACGGCTCCGCGCGAGCCATAAAACAATGTATGTGGTTAATTCGAAAGCATAAAAAAGCTAATGGCGTATTAGAGCCGGCTGCCCGGAGCTGCTTTTTCTTCCTCCCAGTAGAGGTGCATCAATCATGTCTATCAATAAATCCCCTACCAGCTGCTAGTAGCGTGCACAGAGGCAGCCCCACCCACCCCACCCACCCACCACTACCAACACCACCACCCTCAGAGGTGGCATCAGACAGGGCCCGAAGATAAACTGGCTCTAGGTCACGACCACCTTCACTCCAGGCTGCCCTGGGTCTGCAGAGATATCTCGATGGGGAGCCCTGAGTCAGCAAAGCCGGTGAGGGAGGAGGCGCCTGAAGGTGTCTGGCTAGGCTGGCGCTCACCTCCTCCTCCTCCTCCGCCTCCGCCTCACTCCGTTACCTGGAGGACAGCCGTAAAAGATGGAGGACACCGATAAAGCTTGGCTTTGTTTGGGGGTTCTCCGTTGTGCTGCAGGTGACTGTATAGCAGTAAACTGTGATCTTAGGCTCTGTTCCAATCACAGCCCATAAAGTTCAGTTCTGAATTGTTTTCCCCTGAGATCTGATGTTTTTGCTTAGACTGCTCAACAACAATTACGTTTCTAGCATAGGGAGAGGTAGAAGAATGTATAGGAGAGTGCACTAGAGCCATCAGTGATACCGGTTTGGTGGAGTTTGCCTCTATAACCAGCCACGTCGGGTCGGCTCAAAGGCCTCATATTGAAGCCAGTATTTAAACATTCTAATGTTGGCTGCCCAATAGTAGAAGCTGAGATTGGGTAAAGCCAACCCTCTAGGTTGCCTAGGCCTTTGCAAGCCTGGGGAACCTTCTTATTCCAGATAAACTACAAGATCAGACTATCCACTTTATGGAAGAAGGTCTGAGGAAGGTCCTGTGATGGCCTGGCGGCCTGTCCAGGGTGTCTCCCCGCCTGCCGCCCAATGACTGCTGGGATAGGCTCCAGCATCCCCGCGACCCTGAGAGCAGGATAAGTGATTTGGATAATGGATGGATGTTCAAAATCATGTTTATAAATGACCCACGACCCCTGAGCCGACCCCTATCCTTAGAAACATTTTGACAGTTCTCACTGTGGTCACATGGCCACGGATCTGATATACATCTGATTTAGGACCACTCATTTATCATGACGACTTATTTTGCTCCTTTCAGTGTGTAAAAAAAACAAGCAAAGAAACAGCATATGCAGATGACATCGTTATGACATCATCGGCCTATGCTGCGTATAAACAGCATATGCTGATGACATCATTTCATATGCCGATGACATCATTTCATATGGCCGATGACATTTCATATGCCGATGACATCATTTCATATGCCGATGACATCATTTCATATGCAGATGACATCATTATACACGTTCCATGATTGAAAAGGAATAGGAGGAAAATCTCATTACCTGTGCA
>NC_079216.1:8438881-8452244 GCF_029633865.1 Lampris incognitus | reverse complement strand
GATGTGGATATGTGTCCTGGTCGCTGCACTAGCGCCTCCTCTGGTCGGTCGGTCGGGGTGCCTGTTCAGGGGGGGGGATAACAAACTCAGAGGAGGCATGTAGTAGTTTGCAGCCTTCCCCGGGTCGGCAGAGGGGGTGGAGCAGCGACCGGAGTGGCTCAGAGAGCAGGGTGATTGGCCAAGTACAATTGGGGAGAAAAAGGGGGAAAAATCCCCCCAAAAGAGTCTTAATTGGAAAGATTTAGCATCGATCCATGGATGGATCAGGACAGCATTTATATTGGCAGTCACAGGGGCGCCGATGTCACGTGACTTCAGCGTCAGGTGAAATGTAAAAGCCAACATGGCGTCCAAAAGCAGAAACGAGCCGTTAGATGGGGTAAAAAGCCTCTTCCGCCGTGTGTGGTCGGGAGTGAGCGGCGGTTCCGGAGTCTATTTATAGGGAACCACTGTAATCACAGTGTGGGAGTCCATATGGGAGAGGGTACCCTGACAAACTGCAAAGATTACATTGAATTATTTTTATATTTTCCTTTCGATGCCTCCATATTATAGGCAGTATCGGGTGACGCACCTTGTCATGAAGAAAACTTGGAAGTCCAAATTGTCCTGAACAAATTGTTAAACAGCTCGCAGACTGGACCGGCTTTAACAGGACCTCGGGGTCCAGGTGGGACTGCAGCTCGTGGACCACCTGTGGGTCCGCTGACTAACAGTGAAGGTGTTTGTGGCTGGAATTAGAAGGGGGGAAAACACCGACGTGGGATTAAAAATCAGTGAATAGCGCTGTAATAGATAATAACCCTCCCCTACAGAAACTAGTCCCACCAGAGAGGCTTGAGCGTAGGGACGTTATTTTCCCTCGTGTGTGAACACGGCTCCTCTTCTTCAGTGGTGGTCTCTTTAGCTACAAGTTGCAGATTATCTGCTGTTGTATGACGGGAAGAGGAGTCCCCTTGGTTGTCTTCGGTGACGGTTGACGTAAAAGACGTCGCGTGCGTCCAGACAGTGACGCGGTGCTGCTTTAACGAGGAGACACAAGTGTGTCGATCCTGACCTGCGTGCTGCATCCTTCCAGCCCTCTTCCGCTTTCACGAGCATGTCATCTGTCAAACCGCCCAAGGCTAACAGGGCTAGGCTAACAAGGCTAGGCTGAAATTAGGTCACATTTGTATTCACGCCCCCTAATTGTGTTATTGTGGTGGTTTTGTTTTATTCATTGTCCTTTCATGCATTGATTTTTAATTGGAGCAATGTAACATTTTTTTTTAATGATATGGACTTTTAAATGGCCATCAAGTGACTGGTGTTGGAAATTAACTTCAGCTACATGTAGGGCACATCGCGGGCACCCCCCCCCCCGCTTCTCTCCCCAATTGTATCCCGCCAATTACCCCACACTTCCGAGCCATCCCGGTCGCTGCTCCACCCCCTCCGCCGATCCGGGGAGGGCTGCAGACTACCACATGCCTCCTCCCATACATGTGGAGTCTCCAGCCGCTTCTTTTCACCTGACAGTGAGGAGTTTCACCAGGGGGACGTAGCGCATGGGAGGATCACCCTGTTCCCCCCAGTTCACTCCCCCCCCGAACAGGTGTCCGGACCGACCAGAGGTGGCGCTAGTGCAGCTACCAGGACACGTACCCACATCTGGCAACCGCCGATATCCATGTTGGTCAGGAATTGGGACCACTTTATTATAAGGGAAATATATTTCCGTTAGATAACCCCGTTAAATATCGTTAGAAATGTCGTGTCCCCCAGCCCACAGCCGTGCAACACAAGGACAAAAGCACATCCAAAAAAATGACAAGAACACAAACTACAAACATCACCGTCCAAGAGAGCGAACGCAGCAGGATGACTGTCGGAACATGGGCTAGCAGTTAGCTTAGCCTGCCCCGCTACCGCGTCCTGTCAGACCGCCCTCGGTGTTTCCTCCTCGGGTGCAGTATCAGGCAGGGCCGTGGTCCCTGGGCCCACCGGACGCAGCAGACCAGGCTCCCCCAGCCGGACACCCTCGGCACACCTCGCCGCCCTCCACACGACAACACTACAACACAGTCAACGCTAAGCGAGGCCGCCGCCAGACCGCCCTTGGTGTTTCATCCTCGGGTGCAGCATCAGGCAGGGCCGTGGTCCCTGGGTCCACCGGACGCAGCAGACCAGGCTCCCCCAGCGGGACACCCTCGGCACACCTCCCCGCCCTCCACACGACTACACTACAACACAGTCAACGCTAGGCGAGGCCGCCGCCAGACCGCCCTCGGCGTTACCGGAGCTGTCGGTCTGCACGGGCTACGGCATGGTAGGCAGTGGAATAGACCGCCACGCTACCTGGACGCCCACATCACGGGCATCTTAAGTGTAACTGGCGATGTCCCCTGCACTTGCCCCTTGCAGATAAATAAAATCAGCACCTACCGTGTCGAAGTCAACAAGATATGCTGCACAGTAGGCATCCCGCTTGAAATAAGGAGGGGTCACAATTTATCTTCATGAAATGTACAACATAACTGGAAGTAGCAGGTGGCATAGGCATCTTGACTGTGTTGAGTATCTCACACACACACACACACACACACACACTGTGTGCAGTACTAGAAATCAGGTCAGTGTGAGACTCGGGAGTTGGCTTCAGCTTTTCCGTGTCGGTATCTCGCGTGGTGAACAGGGTTGTGATCTGGGTCCAGAAGTGGCTTCTGCTTCGGGTTTCCTGGACATCGGCTTTCGATCAGAACAATAGAAGCGGGTCGCTCCCACCTCCCCGCTTATTTCCGACTCTACTTTTACTCATCGTGTTAGCTCCATTCAACCAGCGCGCTCCCCCGGCCCAGCGCCCCGCTCCAGAAACCGTCTTTGAATACAACTGCCGCAGTAATTGTGCTGCGTCTCCCCCACCCCCCCCCCACCCCCCACCTCTCTCTTCTGCGGTTATCTAAATTATAATCTCTGGTTTCAATATTTATACCAAAGCACATTCTCTGAGGTATTCCGTAGCCATGATTTCTTTTCCAGAGCAATTACCCGGGCTAAACGAAGCAATGGTTTTCTTCATACATCCGCCAGCTGCAGCGCAAATGGCTTTTACTCCGCCAAGAATTGTTTTATTTTATTTTGATTTTGAAGATAGAGCGATTCGGTGGGGGGGGGGGACACACTTCTGATGGAGGAACGAGAACTTTTCATTGCCAGAATTTACAATGACTTTACTTTTATCGTCACTAGGAGCTACAATAGGTTGGAAGTAAAGGTGCTTGCAGCACTTTCACTTCACCCAGAAGACACCTCACCTGCGAGGAAGGAGGAGCGCCAGCTCCTGGCTCGTTTCTCCTGTCATACTGTATGCAGAAGGGTGGGATGTGTGTTGTGTTGACCCCAGGTAACTTCACGTTTCGTTGGTCACCAAGTTTGCTCATAAGGGTCAAATCATCTGCATCTCTTGGAGATCAAGCCGACGACTGTAAGGGTTGACGTTCAGTATTTGGCGTTGGCGTTTGGTTTTCTGGCGCAGCAGCTTCTCCTTGATTTTGACCGTGGACGTTGACGTCAGGTCTTGACTGAGACCAGATTGCTCGGGACGTCCGAGGCTGCGTATCGATCTGCACCGCCAGCTCCGGTTGGTTGTCGTTTGATGCCTCAGCACAGCTGTGCGGCGGTCGCAGGGAACGATGCGTCTGCTGGGGACGTTCAGAAACTGCGGGGTGTTGGCGAATGTGTTGTGTGTCGGCCATCTTTCTGTTGTCATATTTGTTTGTCTTGCTTGCCTTGATTTGTTGTTGCTCACGTTGCTGAGCAGCGTGGATTTAAGTGGAAACACACGTAGCGGCGTTTAACTCCTTGCTTTGTAGAGCCGGTTCAGGCCGTGTTGAAGAAGGACGCAGCATGTGATGAACGTCCGAGTAAACGTGTATAATTCGCCCAATCAAAAACCGTTGAATAACATGACCGCCGTTCAACCCAGGATGCTTTTTTTTACGCCGTGTCTGGTCAATTTGTCCCTTTTCTTTTGCAGAGCTCAACACAGTAGCGCACAGTTATCTCACAAAATTAAGATTTACACGGCACAGACTGACACAAGGTCCAAGGGCTTTTCTCCCTGTTCAAACTCACACATCCACACATCTACTACTACTACTACTACTTTTGGCTGCTCCCGTTAGGGGGCGCCACAGTGGATCATCTGTTTCCATCTCTTCCTGTCCTCTGCATCTTCCTCTGTCACACCAGCCACCTGCATGTCCTCCCTCACCACATCCATAAACCTCCTCTTTGGCCTTCCTCTTCTCCTCTTCCCTGGCAGCTCCATATTCAGCATCCTTCTCCCAATATACCCAGCATCTCTCCTCCACACATGTCCAAGCCATCTCAATCTTGCCTCTCTTGCTTTGTCTCCAAACCGTCCAACCTGAGCGGTCCCTCTAATATACTCGTTCCTAATCCTGTCCTTCTTCGTCGCTCCCAACAAAGATCTTATCTTCAGTCCTGCCACCTCCAGCTCCGCCTCCTGTCTTTTCGTCAGTGCCAGCATCTCTAAACCATATAACATAGCTGGTCTCACCACCATCTTGTAAACCTTCCCTTTAACTCTTGCTGGTACCCTTCTGTCACAAATCCCTCCTGACACTCTTCTCCACCCACTCCACCCTGCCTGCACTCTCTTCTTCACCTCTCTTCTGCACTCCCCGTTACTATGAACAGTTGGCCCCAAGTATTTAAACTCATCCACCTTCGTCACCTCTACTCCTTGCATCCTCACCATTCCACTGTCCTCTTTCTCATTCACACATAGGTATTCCGTCTTCCTCCTCCTCCATCCACACATATAGATGGGAAAGTAAGACACTTGCATCACTTGGCTCAGGAGGTAGAGCGGGTCGTCTCGTAATCGGAAGGTCGTTGGTTCGATCCCCGGCTCCTTCAGAGAGCATGTTGACGTGTCCTTGAGCAAGACGCCGAACCCCTAACTGCTCCTGATGAGCAGGTGGGCGCCTCGCATGGCAGCCTCCGACATCAGTGTGTGAATGGGTGAATGTGAGGCGCACACTGTAAAGCACTTTGAGTGGTCGGTAGACTAGAAAAGCTCGACATAAATACAGCCCATTTACTTGTTAACTAGGTGAGCCGCCCCCGATGCTCCCCATCTGGTGCTCAAACCACAGCCCACCCGTCGATGGTGGCTTTGTGTTTTAAAGGGTAACAATCACTATTTTCAACATTGCCACTGCTTTCGGTGGGCTACATCAAAATAGGCTGCATTGTATAAGAAAATGCAAATAGCCGCCCCAAATACGGCTGTTGTAGCGAATGCCATCAAGTGCCACATGAAGAGGTTGAAGTTATTCCTACAACAGAGAGAGAGAGAGATGTCGAAAATGATCGTTTCCCATCAAAGTTGTATTTGAAACAGAGTTGGGTTGATGTTGCTCTTTCTGTCCTCCTCCAGGTGAATGGGAAGGAGCTGTCCAAGTCCAGCCATGAGGAGACGGCGGAGGCCGGCCACAGCGCTAAGGGGCCCATCGTGGTGCAGGTCATCAGGCGTACCCCGAGCGGCCGCCCCCACGGCCCCCCTCAGGAAATCCACGTGGTGGATGTGTGCACGCAGACGGACATCACTTTCGAGCACATTATGGCGCTGGCCAAGCTGCGGCCCGCCACGCCTCCCGTGCCGGACGTCTGTCCCTTCCTCCTGTCCGACAGGTACACATCCTCGGAGAATCTGCTTTACGCCCCCGAGTACATCCCCACATTTGACCGGAAATTTGACTTGATGTGTTTCGAGGTCAATGTCCTATGTATAGATGGCGGCACGGTGGCCTAGCGGTGAGCGCTGTCGCCTCGCCACAAGAAGGTCCTGGGTTCGAACCCCGAGGTTGCTGGACAACCCGGGTCCTTCCTGTGTGGAGTTTGCGTGTTCTCCCCGTGTGTGTGGTGGGTCTTCTCCGGGCGCTCCGGTTTCCCCCACCATCAAAGCAGACATGCATGCTAGGGTTAATACTCCTTCCTGTCTGTGCCCCTGACCGAGGCAGTGGGATAAGAACTGGAGTTGGTCCCCGGGCGCGGCTCCAAGCTACACGGATCGCAGCTAGGATGGATTAATTTGCAGTAAATGAATTTCCCCAAGGGGATTAATAAAGGAAAGTTAATTAATTAACAGATCTCTCTGTGCACACCTCATTTAAACCTCACCTGTCTGTCAGGAGATGGAGGGCTAATACCCAACACCGATATTCCCTCTGGGTGGCCGGCAGCCTTTTTATGCTGCTACCCATTTAACTGTCGTTACCCTTCAACTGCAACTGAGAGGTGGTATTAGGGGTCATTGGTCGTTCTTAATGTACACTTCAAACTCTCCGCTACTGTGAGACTCGTTTATCATCTTTCAGTGGTGTTACTTCATGAGGAAATGTTGGGCGTTGTCAGGTGTTGGTTATTGTTGTGGCAGGTTTTTTGTTGTTGTATAAATTAATGATAATAAGGCCCGAATACCCAAAACTTCACAGAAAACGAGGGTAGTTTGAGGTAGTATTTGAAACGCTAGTTTTGATCTGATGTTACATTGCGAACCTCAGTCGGATTTCTAAGCATGATAATTTTACAAATGTAAGCTGATACCATGATATATATATATATATATATATATATATATATATATATATATATATGTAAAATACATTCATACACATATGTATAAAAGTTTGTTAAAAGAAACACTCAAATAAGGAGCAAAATAATCCAATGATTGCTTATAGCATGAAACAGGCTTGTACTGTCTCATAGAGAATTTACCTGACCAACAGGATTATATATATATATATATATATATATATATATATATATATATATATATATATATATATATATATATATATAGCCATCCATCCATCCATTTCCCGAACCGTTTATCCTATCCTCAGCCTATCCCAGCAGTCATTGGGCGGCAGGCTGTGAGACACCCTGGACAGGCCGCCAGACTATCACACAGGGCTGACATACACACACACATTCACACCAAGGGACAATTTAGTACGGCCAATTCACCTGACCTACATGTCTTTGGACTTTGGGTGGAAACCGGAGCCCCCTGAGGAAACCCACACAGACACGGGGAGAACATGCAAACTCCACACAGAGGACGACCCGGGACGACCCCCCCAGGGTTGAACTACCCCGGGGCGTGAACCCAGGACCTTCTTGCTGTGAGGCGACCGCGCTAACCCCTGCACCACTGTGCCGCCATATATATATATATCAACACAGATACAGGAGAAAAAAAAGATGTTTTAATACATTGCAGTACAGGCCTGTTTCATGCATCGCACACTCATCAGCTGCTAAAAAACTGGAAACTGGGATATATATAATATATATACGTATATATATATATAAATCCAGTTTTTTCTTTGTTGAATCACATTAGCAGCTGAAGCGTACGCGAAGCATGAAACAAGCTTGTACTGCTATGTATTGAAAGTTTTTTTTCTTGCATTTATATTGATAGTCCGCTCCTCATTAGTTGAGCACTTTTATCAACACCATTGACGGTTTCCGGAAAAAACCCACTATCTCCATCCATTATCTCACCCGCTTATCCTGCTCTCAGGGTCGTGAGGATGCTGGAGCCTATTCGGGCATTCATTGGGCGGCAGGCGGGGAGACACTATTGACAGGGCGCCAGGCCGTCACAGGGCCATATATATATATATATATATATATATATATATATATATATATATATATATATAATATATATATATATATATATATATATAATCATCTAGTCTAATCACCCCTGTATGTTTGTGCTATTTTGTTCTGTTGTCTTGTTTCACCCCCTTTATTGTAAAGCAACTTTGAGGGTTAGAAAAGCGCTATATAAGATTGATGTATTATCGTTATTATTATAATTATTGTTATTATCTAACCTTGCTGGCAAACTTTAGTGCTGGAGCACTAATATGTGCTTGGAATTGTATGGTAAGGGAAAGTTGACGGTGGGAAGGTTTTTCCCACCTGTCTTGTAAAACTGTTTGCTCTCTCCACAAACTCAGTGGCGGGTCGCCCTAGAGCTGAATGGGGCGAATTAATATTTTTCAAAAACTTGAGCTCAAATAGATTTAAAATTACATTCCTGGCTCTGACAGTAGGGTTGTATTTTATCTGTGAGCTTCCAACTAAGGCTGAAGTCACACTGGCAGCAGTGAAGCCATCTGGCCGGCCCCACAAAGCATGATGGGATACCTGGCAGCATTGCGCAGGCTGATGGCACGGCGAGAAAAGGTTTCCATCAGCCGACTTTGACTGCCGCATATGAAATTCGCATAGCGGCAACCAATCAGATTTCAGAAGTCGGTTTTTTTTTGTTGTTGATTTCTCTCCCCCATTGTACTCGGCCAATTACCCCACTCCTCCAAGCCTCCCCGGTCGCTGCTCCACCCCCTCTGCTGATCCAGGGAGGGCTGTGGACTCCGCATGCCTCCTCCATATGGAGTCGCCAGCTGCTTCTTTTCACCTGACAGTTTCACCAAGGGGACGTAGTAGCGTGTGGGAGGATCCCGCTACTCCCCCTAGTTCCCCCTCCCTCCCGAACAGGCGCCCCGACCGACCAGAGGAGGCGCTTGTACAGCGACCAGGACACATACCCACATCCAGCTTCCCACCCGCAGACACGGCCGATTGTGTGTGTAGGGACGCCCCGACCAAGCCGGAGGTAACACGGGGATTCGAACCAACAGCCCCGTGCTGGTAGGCAACAGAATAGACCGCTACGCTACCCAGAAGCCCCCGAGAAAAGTGGGTTGTGAATATTCCATCGCTTCCAGGGACGGCAACATGACCCGGAAGTGGCCGGTTTGGGTGCAGGTCTTTGGTCCAACCAAGCAGTTACACACCTGATTCTATCAGTCAGCCAGTAGTCTTTACTAAGGACCCTGCCTTGTAGACTCAGGTGTGTAACTGCTTGGTTGGAACAAAGACCTGCACCCACACCGGCCCTCTCTGGATCATGTTGCCCGTGGCAAGTGAATTATGCCGTTCCTATGTTTTGAGAATTACTCGATCCCGCGCTGCCAATCGAGACACAAACAAAGAAACACGGTTTGGTAGTTGTTGATCTTATGTAGGCTACTTGTAATTACTGAATTTAATTTAACCGGGCACAAATACAATAGACGCGTACGTCTATCACAGAAAACGGCATGTCCGTTGACTTTGGCTAGTAGCGTGCAGAGGTGGTGACAGAAGGTTCCCGGGGCACCTGACACGCCAGAAATTGGCATAGCGACATTTGTTAGCATGTTCTTGCAGTACCAGAGGCGTGGCAAAACCGCTAGACACAGTTAAATTAGTGACGCAGAGAGCGTTTACCCATGCTGCATAGTCTTTATGGGGCAAATTATCCTCCGTCTGGGCACAAATGTGTAACATAGGATGATGGGACACTGCTAAGACCTTCTCTTCATCCATTTTGGGGCGTCCCTAGCAGCTACCCCATCAGAGGTCAAAGCAGTTTTGTTGCTGGTCGACGGTGCGAATTTGAGTCGCCGGAGTTGAACTCTACGTGAAAGCATTGAACAAACTTACTTCACGACCAGAACCGAATCCGCCGGTCTCCACAGGTCCTTTCAAACCAGTTGATTTCGATGCAGATGCAACTGCCGTGAATGCCGGTGGGGCCGAGGCCCAAGGTTGCTTCGTGCTGCAACGACGGCGTTTCTCAGCAGTGTCCCGTAGCCTCTGAGCAAAGCGCTGACCCCCGCCCGGTTTAAGTGTGGTCTATATGTGAAGCGTTTACATCGAGAAAGAAAATGCATTAAAAAAAAAAGACAAAATCTTGTTGCCTTGCGTCAAATTGAGTCGAATGAAGTTCGGTTCTTTGCACGATGCGCCCCTCTTGGTGACTCCTCATTTCACGGAGGAACCTCCCCTGCCCTCTTTCCACCTCGTTAAATTTGACAAATCGTTCACTGGCTTTGGCACCGTTGGACCGGAAAAAAGTTCCACTTCCAAAAAAGCCTTAAATAAAAGAAAATAATCAGCTGCACTAGAACAAAGGCGTGTGTGTGTGTGTGTGTGTGTGGAGCGGTAAACACACACTTGGGTGCAAATCAGAGCTCAGCTGGAGGCTTCAGAGTACGGTACCTAAAAGACACGATTTATGCCGCTTGTCTGAAGATGGGGGGGGGGGGGGTAAAAAAAAAAAAGAAATTAAAAATAATACAGAAAAACCTCTGAGGTTGGCCGTCGCCGTTTTCTGAGCTTCAAGTATCGACGAGGGGTTTTCCTGGAAGACAACAAAAGAAACCCGGTTCATTATTTCCCTTCCCTGGTATTTCTGTTCTTATTCCACTGATCTCGGCGGAGTGCGAAGTGTGAGCAAGACAAAGTTTAGCACAGAGGAATATCTGGGTTATTCCTCTCGGGACCCAGACGTTGAAACGGCAACTGCAGGGGCGCTTCATAGCTCAGAGCTGGGAAGTTAATTGAGACCGTCCCTGCAAAGCAGAGCATGTGAAGCAGATCATTATTTTCCCACAACAGTAATTGATCAGTTCCAATTAAAACCACCGTCATTTCGTGGTTTAAATAGATTTCTTGCTTTAAATTCTAATCCTATCTATTCAATTGCTCTTTTTTATGCGGTGTCCAATATTAATTAAAAGATGTATCCATCCATTTTTTTGTGTCATACCACATCTGACCCCTCTTAAAATCCTGTACAAGTTAGAACTATCCCAAATGCATATCAGTCGGCACAGCTTTATTCATATAGTGCATTTGGGACATAAAAATCCAATGCAGTACCCTGTATATTATATAATGTTGAAAGATATTCATAGAAATATAGAATATACAGTATTTATTCCATCCTCACAGAGAACACTGGACTTGGCTGGAGGGTGGGTGTTAAAACTGTGTGATACACACGTAGTTCAGCTCATGTTAAATCACTGTTGTAAATTCATACGCTGGACACCGCGTCTCTACGGAGCCATAGTAGTAGCATAGTAGCGACACGCCGACTCAGTAGACCAGTAAACATGATATTTAATTTCCCCCAGCCCTCATCCGTGCAACACAAAGACAAAAACATATATCCAAAAACTACAAGAACACTTATATCCAAACTAAGAACACATATATCAAAACTAGAACACATATATCCAAACTAAGAACACGTATATCAAAACTAGAACACATATATCCAAACTAAGAACACGTATATCAAAACTAGAACACATATATCCTAACTAAGAACACATATCCAAACTAAGACCACATATATCAAAACTAGAACACATATATCCAAACTAAGAACACATATATCCAAACTAGAATGCATATATCCAAACTAAGACCACATATATCAAAACTAGAACACATATATCCAAACTAAGAACACATATCCAAACTAAGACCACATATATCAAAACTAGAACACATATATCCAAACTAAGAACACATATATCCAAACTAAGACCACATCTGTCCAAACTAAGAACACATATATCCAAACTAAGAACACATATATCCAAACTAAGACCACATCTGTCCAAACTAAGAACACATATATCCAAACTAAGAACACATATATCCAAACTAAGACCACATCTGTCCAAACTAGAACACATATATCCAAACTAAGAACACATATATCCAAACTAAGAACACATATATCCAAACTAAGAACACATATATCCCAACTAAGAACACATATGTCCAAACTAAGAACACATATATCCAAGCTAAGAACACATATATCCCAACTAAGAACACATATATCCAAACTAGAACACATATATCCAAACTAAGAACACATATATCCAAACTAAGAACACATATATCCAAACTAAGAACACATATATCCAAACTAGAACACATATATCCAAACTAAGAACACATATATCCAAGCTAAGAACACATATATCCCAACTAAGAACACATATATCCAAACTAGAACACATATATCCAAACTAAGAACACATATATCCAAACTAGAACACATATATCCAAACTAGAACACATATATCCAAACTAAGAACACATATATCCAAGCTAAGAACACATATATCCCAACTAAGAACACATATATCCAAACTAGAACACATATATCCAAACTAAGAACACATATATCCAAACTAGAACACATATATCCAAACTAGAACACATATATCCAAACTAAGAACACATATATCCAAGCTAAGAACACATATATCCCAACTAAGAACACATATATCCAAACTAGAACACATATATCCAAACTAAGAACACATATATCCAAACTATAACACATATATCCAAACTAAGAACACATCTGTCCAAACTAAGAACACATCTGTCCAAACTAAGAACAGATATATCCAAGCTAAGAACACATATATCCAAACTAAGACCACATATATCCAAACTAGAACACATATATCCAAACTAAGAACACATATATCCAAACTATAACACATATATCCAAACTAAGAACACATCTGTCCAAACTAAGAACACATCTGTCCAAACTAAGAACACATATATCCAAACTAGAATGCATATATCCCAACTAAGGACACATCTGTCCAAACTAAGAACACATCTGTCCAAACTAAGAACCCATATATCCAAACTAGAACACATATATCCAAACTAAAAAACATATATCGAAACTAAGAACATATATCCAAAGTAAGAACCCATATATCCAAACTAGAATGCGTCTATGCAAACTAAGAACACATATATCCAAACTAAGCAACAAAAAAACACTTATATTCCTTACACACACACACACACACACACACACACACATATATATATATATATATAAAATCTAGTGAGTAAATTCTTGATGAGACAGTACAAGCCTGTTTCATACCATAAGCAATCATCAGCTGTTGCTCCTTATTTGTTGAGCTCTTTCCCCACCATTGGGTGTTTCTTTGAACAAAGTTATATATTTATACACAATATGCAGAAACACACATGTTGAAGCCAAAGCTACATAAAGGTGAATCAATGCTTGTCGGTGTAAGGGCCAAATGCCTGTATGTGCACATGTATGTATGTACATATCTATACATGTAGGCGTGTGAGCTGATGACCTGTGTTGGTGCAGGATACCAACTGGAGGGGAGGAGGGGGGGGAGGTTGGGAGGGGGGTTTACCATCCCTTGCATACATCCCTCGTGCTATATAACTTTATAATTGTGTAGCATCCCCCCCCCCCGGCGGGCCTGCGTGTAATAATCTGGCCTGCTTGGCACATCCATTTGGTTTCAGGGAAGGTTTACAAGGTGATTAAAGCAAACGGTCTGATAAAAGCCAGGCAGCGCGGCGTGTCGCACGCTCAGCGGTTACCTGCCGCCCCGGGCCGAGT
>NC_079216.1:8416381-8433881 GCF_029633865.1 Lampris incognitus | reverse complement strand
AACCTCGGTGGCAGACAGGTTGACAGACCTGACAGGTCTGTCAACCTGTCATGTTGAGACGTGTCAAAGGTCTGTCAACCTGTCATGTTGAGACGTGTCAAAGGTAGACCCGCCTCAACATGCCACTTTTTTTAAACCTTGATAGCTTCTTAAAGGAACAATAATTTTCAAAATAACCACCCTCACACTGTGCGTCAGACTCAAAATTAGAGATTGAGGGGGTGCCCGGGTAGCGTAGCGGTCTAGTCCGTCGCCTACCAACATGGGGATCCCGGTTCGAATCCCCGTGATACCTCCGGCTTGATTGGGCGTCCCTACAGACACAACTGGCCGTGTCTGCGGGTGGGAAGCCGGATCCTCCCCCCACGCGCTACGTCCCCCTGGTGAAACTCCTCACTATCAGGTGAAGAGAAGCGGCTGGCGACTCCACATGTATGGGAGGAGGCATGTGGTAGTCTGCAGCCCTCCCTGGATCGGCAGAGGGGGTGGAGCAGAGGACCGGGACGGCTCGGAAGATTGCAGTAATTGGCCAAGTACAATTTGGGGATGGGGGGGGAATCAGAAACAAAAATTAGCAATTGAGATGCTAACTTCTTGTAGGAAAAAAATGATTGACTTAGTATTTGAATGTGAACCATCTCATTGGACCAGAGCGTTTCTGGAGCCAGCCACCTAGTGGCCATGGTGGAACTGCAACTGAAGGCACTTCCACCTTGGCTTCAAACTCCCAGCCCTGGTGGTTGCCGCTTGGTCCACACACAGTTGTATGTTTAAAGACCAGGAAAGCTCACACGGCTGAACAAGTAACGGGACTCGCTCCTGTATTCACAGCGTTGTGAGTTTTTGCTGCGGCCATATTTGCTCCAAACGTAAATCTCACAATTCAGATGTCACACGGGGAAATTTGATCTCCACTGTCAATAAATATGCACATACATACACACACACACACACACACACACATGCACATACATACACACACAAACACACACTCAACTCTCACTCTCTCACACAGACCCTTAGTGTTTCATACATGAATGTGTTTATACACACTTACACATGGACACTTACACACACGCACATTCAAACCTACACACACACACAGACACACACACAGACACACACACAGACACACACACAAATCCACCAAAGACGCAAACCCACACAGACACACACACACTGGTGTTTCATCAGCGCTGGCTGATGGCAGCATCACGTGTGTGTGATCATTTCGCCACAGGTCCTCTGCAGCACATCTGAAGCAACCAGAAGCTGGTTTCACCCCCCCAGGCAGAGATGATGCCCTACCCCCTAACCCCCCTTCCTGCCCCTCAGCCTCAACTCTCACCCCCCTAACCCCCCTTCCTGCCCCTCAGCCTCAACTCTCATCCCCCTAACCCACTTCCTGCCCCTCGGCCTCAACTCTCATCCCCCTAACCCCCCTTCCTGCCCCTCAGCCTCAACTCTCATCCCCCTAACCCCCCTTCCTGCCCCTCGGCCTCAACTCTCATCCCCCTAACCCCCCTTCCTGCCCCTCGGCCTCAACTCTCATCCCCCTAACCCCCCTTCCTGCCCCTCGGCCTCAACCATCATCCCCCTAACCCCGCTTCCTGCCCCTCGGCCTCAACTCTCATCCCCCTAACCCCACTTCCTGCCCCTCAGCCTCAACTCTCATCCCCCTAACCCCGCTTCCTGCCCCTCGGCCTCAACCATCATCCCCCTAACCCCCCTTCCTGCCCCTCGGCCTCAACTCTCATCCCCCTAACCCCACTTCCTGCCCCTCGGCCTCAAGTCTCATCCCCCTAACCCCGCTTCCTGCCCCTCAGCCTCAACCATCATCCCCCTAACCCCCCTTCCTGCCCCTCGGCCTCAACTCTCACCCCCCTAACCCCGCTTCCTGCCCCTCGGCCTCAACTCTCATCCCTCTAACCCCCCTTCCTGCCCCTCGGCCTCAACTCTCATCCCCCTAACCCCCCTTCCTGCCCCTCGGCCTCAACTCTCATCCCCCTAACCCCCCTTCCTGCCCCTCGGCCTCAACTCTCATCCCCCTAACCCCCCTTCCTGCCCCTCGGCCTCAACTCTCATCTCCCTAACCCCCCTTCCTGCCCCTCGGCCTCAACCATCATCCCCCTAACCCCCCTTCCTGCCCCTCGGCCTCAACTCTCATCCCCTAACCCCCCTTTCCTGCCCCTCAGCCTCAACTCTCCTCCCCCTAACCCCTCTTCCTGCCCCTCGGCCTCAACTCTCATCCCTCTAACCCCCCTTCCTGCCCCTCGGCCTCAACTCTCATCCCCCTAACCCCCCTTCCTGCCCCTCGGCCTCAACTCTCATCTGGTTTATACCCCTAACCCCCCTTGCTGCCCCTCGGCCTCAACTCTCATCTGGTTTATACCCCTAACCCCCCTTGCTGCCCCTCGGCCTCAACTCTCATCTGGTTTATACCCCTAACCCCCCTTCCTGCCCCTCGGCCTCAGCTCTCATCCCGCCGGGTCTATTTTTAGACGGATGTCTTTGAGAGATTCCCGGCTGCACCTCCTCTCCTCCTCTCCTCCTCTCCTCCTCTCGTCAGATGGGCAGGAGAGAGGCGTGGACTCGCCGCTGGCGCCTCCGTGACCGCTTCATCAGTGGACGCGCTGCTTCTAATATGTCCGCCAGCCACGACGGCTCGTTAGGAGCCGTCTTCAGTAACGTCTCACGATGACGCCGCCGGCTTCGGGGGAGACTCGGCCCTCGGCCTTTCAGCCCCGCGGCGTTCCCGCCGCGTCCCTTTGGCATCATATCCGCCCGTATCAGCCGGGAGTTTGATGCCGTCTTCATCTCGGAGACGGTCAATTAAAGATGTGAGCTTCCTGTCAGGTGGAGGCTGTCGTGAAAGAGGACATGACAGAGTCTGAATAACGAGCCCCCCCCCACCCCTCTACTCCTCTCTCCCTCTCTTTCCTCCCTTCTACTGTCTCTCTGTTTCCCTCTCTCCTTCCCTATGTCCAGCTGTCACCCCCCCCCCTGTCTCTAACATACCCTCACCCCCCCCTCTGTCTCTAACATACCCTCACCCCCCCCCTCTGTCTCTAACATACCCTCACTCACCCCCCCTCTCTCTGTCTCTAACATACCCTCACTCACCCCCCCCTCTGTCTCTAACATACCCTCACTCACCCCCCCCCCTCTGTCTCTAACATACCCTCACCCACCCCCCCTCTCTCTGTCTCTAACATACCCTCACTCACCCCCCCTCTCTCTCTCTGTCTCTAACATACCCTCACCCCCCCCCCTCTGTCTCTAACATACCCTCACTCACCCCCCCCCTCTCTCTCTGTCTCTAACATACCCTCACCCACCCCCCTCTCTCTGTCTCTAACATACCCTCACCGACCACCCCTCTCTCTGTCTCTAACATACCCTCACCCACCCCCCTCTCTCTGTCTCTAACATACCCTCACTCACCCCCCCCCTCTGTCTCTAACATACCCTCACCCACCCCCCTCTCTCTGTCTCTAACATACCCTCACCGACCACCCCTCTCTCTGTCTCTAACATACCCTCACTCACCCCCCCTCTCTGTCTCTAACATACCCTCACCCACCCCCCCCTCTCTCTCTGTCTCTAACATACCCTCACTCACCCCCCCCTCTCTCTGTCTCTAACATACCCTCACTCACCCCCCCTCTCTCTGTCTCTAACATACCCTCACTCACCCCTCTCTCTGTCTCTAACATACCCTCACTCACCCCCCTCTCTCTGTCTCTAACATACCCTCACCCACCCCCCCTCTCTCTGTCTCTAACATACCCTCACCCCCCCCTCTGTCTCTAACATACCCTCACTCACCCCCCCTCTCTCTCTGTCTCTAACATACCCTCACTCCCCCCCCTCTCTCTCTGTCTCTGTCTCTAACATACCCTCACTCACCCCCCCCTCTCTCTGTCTCTAACATACCCTCGCTCTCCCCCCCCCTCTGTCTCTAACATACCCTCACTCACCCCCCCCTCTCTCTGTCTCTAACATACCCTCACTCACCCCCCCCTCTCTCTGTCTCTAACATACCCTCACTCACCCCCCCCCCTCTGTCTCTAACATACCCTCACTCACCCCCCCCTCTCTCTGTCTCTAACATACCCTCACCCACCCCCCCTCTCTCTGTCTCTAACATACCCTCACCCACCCCCCCCTGTCTCTAACATACCCTCACCCCCCCCCCTCTGTCTCTAACATACCCTCACTCACCCCCCCCTCTCTCTGTCTCTAACATACCCTCACTCACCCCCCCCCTCTGTCTCTAACATACCCTCACTCACCCCCCCTCTCTCTCTGTCTCTAACATACCCTCACCCACCCCCCCTCTCTCTGTCTCTAACATACCCTCACCCACCCCCCCCCTGTCTCTAACATACCCTCGCTCCCCCCCCCCTCTGTCTCTAACATACCCTCACTCACCCCCCCCCTCTCTCTGTCTCTAACATACCCTCACTCACCCCCCCTCTCTCTGTCTCTAACATACCCTCGCTCTCCCCCCCCTCTGTCTCTAACATACCCTCGCCCCCCCCCTCTGTCTCTAACATACCCTCACTCACCCCCCCCTCTCTCTGTCTCTAACATACCCTCGCTCTCCCCCCCCCCCTCTGTCTCTAACATACCCTCACTCACCCCCCTCTGTCTCTCTGTCTCTAACATACCCTCACTCACCCCCCTCTCTCTCTCTGTCTCTAACATACCCTCACTCACCCCCCTCTCTCTCTCTGTCTCTAACATACCCTCACTCACCCCCCTCTCTCTCTCTGTCTCTAACATACCCTCACTCACCCCCCCTCTCTCTGTCTCTAACATACCCTCACTCACCCCCCTCTCTCTCTTTGTCTCTAACATACCCTCGCTCTCCCCCCCCCCTCTGTCTCTAACATACCCTTGCTTGCTCGTTCCCCCCTCTCTGCCCCCCCCTGTGGTTGTGCAGCTGTGTGTCTGTGTTTAGATTCGCGTGCACATGATGGGTTGAGAGATTACATTGTGTGTGTGTGTGTGTGTGTGTGTGTGTGTGTGTGTGTGTGTGCTCCTTGTTGTTCTATCCTAATGAGAACCTACCTTGTGGAGACATTTTATGGGTCCCTATGAGGAAAAGGGTCTATGTCAGGGTCAGGACTTGGGTTTAGGGTTAAGGTGGGAATTAGGATTAGGTTAAGGTTCGGGTAAGGGGGACATCCGGGGAGCGTGGCAATCTGTTCCGCTGCCTACCAACACAGGGACCGCCGGTTCAAATGGGGATTCGAACCAGCAGTGTTACCAGCGGCTTGGCCGGGCGTCCCTACAGACACAACTGGCCGTGTCTGCGGGTGGGAAGCCGGATGTGGGTGTGTGTCCTGGTCGCTGCACTAGCGCCTCCTCTGGTCGGTCGGGGCGGCTGTTTGGAGGGGAGGGGGAAATGGGGGGATAGCGTGATCCTCCCACACGCTACCTCCCCCTGGTGAAACTCCTCACTGTCAGGTGAAAAGAAGCGGCTGGCGACTCCACATGTATGGGAGGAGGCATGTGGTAGTCTGCAGGGGGTGGGGTAGCGAACGGGACGGCCCGGAAGAGTGGGGTAGTTGGGGGGGGCACAATTGGGCAGAAGGGGGGGGGGTCCTCCCAAAAAAAAGGTTAGGGAATGAGGGGGGCCCCACAAGTATAGAGAAACACTGTGTGTGTGTGTGTGTGTGTGTGTGTGTGTGTGTGTGTGTGTGTGTGTGTGTGTTGGAGCTCAATTAGCCCGGCAGTAACTCACTGGTAGGTTGATGGTGTGTCAGGATGAGAGGTAGCGCTGAAGAGGGTGGGGGAGGCGGTGGGGGAGGCGGGGGGGGGGGAGTCTTCGTCAGTGATCGTTTCTCTTTCACAGTGGTGTGTCTACTGACTGCAGATCACCACTAGACAAGACGGCCTCGTTTAAAGGAAAGGCAGCTCGTCCCCGGTACCGCCTGACAACAGCTGACGTTCTTTAAGGTCGTCGGCGGTCGTCCGTTTGCCGTAACATGGCGGCATATTTCCCCGACGAACGCGAGTGTGAGCCGAGCGTTTGGGAGACGAAGCATCGCTCGTCTCCCAAACACGCTGGATGGATGGATGGATGGATGGATGGATGGATGGATGGATGGATGGATGGATGGTCATGTAATTAATTCTATTCACATGTTTTTCCTGCAATATTGAGGAGGTTTTATTGATTTTTGCCGTCTCCATCCAGTTTTTTAACGTGATACTACATAAAAAAAGGGCTCTGAAGGAAACGTGGCCCGCTGTCCCTTTAAAAGCCGTCTCAAAATAGATGAAACTCGACGCGACTCGGCGCACACGGCCTCCTTGACGGCACCAGAGAGGTCCGGACAGGCGGCGGGGGGAAACTCGGTGGCAATTCCATTTGTCCGTTCGATTCTCTGCTCTGTGACCTCCGCCCCCGCCCCCCACCTCCCCCACCTCCCCCCCTGAGCTCTGCCGCGTCTGACACGAGTAACCAGCCGACCCACAGAGAAGTCACAGAGGAAATGAATCTCTCTCGCTGTCTCTCGGAGACCCCGCTGAGCCACCCCAACACCACCCCACCGTCCCCTGCTTCACCTCCGTCTCCTCTCTCACCCACCAGCAGGAAAGAGGCGGTGCGTCTCCTTTTCCCTCTGATGAAGACCTCGCAGGGTTAGGCCACTTCACACCCGATTTCCCGCGACACCGCCTGGCATGTTGCAGCGGGGGGCGGGGGGGGGAGGGGTGCAGGCCGGTGCTGTTTGTTGTTTGGCTGCTCCTGTGCTGTCGGTGCTGTCCGAGTGTGGACGCAAAGTGGTTTGTTTGTCCGCCGGTTGTGTGCGAGGTGCAAGCCTTTTTGGAAGTGGTGTGTCTGAATAAGGTGTGCAGTGGGAGGGGTTGTGGTCAGTTTGGGAAGTGGAGGATCAATAGTTATTGTCTTTAGTGTTATTCGATGGGGCGGTCATGTCCCGTTGCAGAGCTCCATCTGATGGTACGGCGGTTAGCGCTGTCGCCTCACAGCAAGAAGGTGCTGGGTTCGAACCCCGGGGTAGTCCAACCTTGGAGGTCATCCCAGGTCGTCCTCTGTGTGGAGTCTGCATGTTCTCCCCGTGTCTGTGGTGGGTTTCCTCCGGGTGCTCCGGTTTCCTCCACCATCGAAAAAGACGTGCCCCTGAGCAAGGCATGGCGAGACGAACTGGAGCTGGTCCCCGGGCGCTGCACGGCGGCTGCCCGCTGCCTCCTAGCTACACAGCTAGGACGGGTTAAATGTAGACGGAGGTGGAAAAACCGGTCCAGAAAGTAAAAACCCTAACCGTGTGTTTACTCCGTCCATGTATTGAACCAGCTAATTTGGGAAACTAGTCAGTGCAATCTGATGGTTTAGTACATGGGTGGAGTAAAGACACAGTTAGGGTTTTTACTTTCTGGACCGGGTTTTTCCACCTCTGAATGTAGAGCATAATGTCCCTGCGGGGATCTTTAAAGCACATCGGAATAAAAATAAATAAATAAAAGTGCCGTCTTCTTCTGGGGGGGAAAGATGAGGGACACTTTTACCGCAGCTGTAACCGCAAATGTGGGCTGCTATTTGCATAGCTCGAGTTTATTTACAAACCAGCATTCGAATGCTTGGCAACGGCCTCATAAGAAGATCCCCCCCCGAGGTCCTCGGAGGAAGACGCTGTCGAGCCGAGACCCCGTTTCTTCCTCAAAAAACTCCGGAGACCGGAAAAACCCCAACGGGCCTCGGCGGTCCAAAGTCAAAGCGTGTCCTTCGAGTTCCGCGTCCTTGGGGCAACTCGAAGGACGTGAATTTGCATTTTGATCCACCCTGAAACCAGGCGCGGGCGTTGTTAGGTGGGGTTTTCCTCTCGTTTCCCCCTCGCAAGTAAGGTCTCCGCGTAAAGCCTCAAATTCCCTTTTTTCCCATCTCCTTCTGGATTTAATTTAATCAATCAAGGACAGTCGCGTGTGTCGCACCTGTCGCGACGCACCGATGTCAAGGTCGTTGTACAGTACATCTCCATAAACCCTCCGCTTTACATTGCACTTCGTCACCCCGCCACCTCCACCGCCGTCTGACGCCGTTTACTGCTGGTTAGCTGTGACGGCTATGTGGTGCGTCATCGCTGTCTCTCCTCTGCTTTGGTGTGGACAGGAGGTGGAGCTGTGTCGACTCAACAGTCAGGAGAAGCTGGGACTGACGCTGTGCTACAGGACGGATGAAGAAGACGACGTGGCGATCTACGTCAGTGAGGTGAGTAGATGATGCGGCTCCAACTGTCATTGTTGTCCCTGGTTGGAGAGATGGGCTAGGTCGGCGTTTCTCAACCCAGTCCTCAAGGACCCCCCATCCTGCAGATTTTCTTTGCAACCCTGAATAGGTACCTGTTTGTAGTTATTCAACCAATCAGCAGTGAATTATGTCAGATGTTGCACACCTTGC
Source organism: Lampris incognitus (assembly GCF_029633865.1). Taxonomy (NCBI): domain Eukaryota; kingdom Metazoa; phylum Chordata; class Actinopteri; order Lampriformes; family Lampridae; genus Lampris; species Lampris incognitus. Next base: position 8,425,453 of record NC_079216.1, on the reverse strand, counting down.
ATAATTAAGTGCTGTGAGATGATTGGTTGAGTAAGTACAAGCAGGGCTACCTATGCAGGGTTACAATGAAAATCTGCAGGATAGGGGCTCCTTGAGGACTGGGTTGGGAAACGCTGGGCTAGGTGATGGACCAAGACTGGCGCCGTCCTAAATACTGGTTTTTGTGACTTGGTTGTGGACACGGCGATGCGGGAACATGTTCTTAACTTTATAATTGGGCGTAGTTGTAGTATTGACCGCAGTTGGCTAGCTAACGTTGCATATCGTTTGCATCCTATCCTGACTGGACGCCTCAGTCAAGTCAGTTTTATTTGTGTAGCCCAATATCACAACTTACAGATTTGCCTCAAGGGGCTTTACAGCAACACAACATCCCGTCCTTAGACCCTCGCATCGGATAAGGAACGACTCCCTCAAAAAAAAACCTTGAACAGGAAGAAACCTCAGGGAGGGCAACAGAGGAGGGCTCTCTCTCTCCCGAGACGGACAACGTGCAATGAATTAAGATGAAGATGAAGTTTCCTTTATTAATCCCCTCGGAGAAATTCAGTTGCTGCAAACGAGCCCATCCTAGCTGTGATCTGTGTTAGCTAGGAGCAGCGGGCTGCCACCTTCATGCTGCGCCCGGGGACCAACTCCAGTTCTTTTCCCATTGCCTTGCTCAGGGGCACAGACAGGAGTATTAACCCTAACACGCTTGTTTCTTTTGATGGTGGGGGAAACCGGAGCACCCGGAGAAAACCCACCGCACACACGGGGAGAACATGCAAACTCCACACAGAGGACGACCCGGGATGACCCCCCCCCCAACCCCGGGGTTCGAACCCAGGACCTTTTTGCTGTGAGGCGACATCGTTAACCACTGGGCCACCGTGCCGCCCGATATTGTCTTTACACAATTTACAGAATACAACACTGAAAGGGGATAAGAGAATTATAATGGAATTATAAGATATATGAAGAGTATGATGAGGAGGAGGCCAAGCAGTGTCCAGACGCCGCCGGAACAGCCCAGGACCTGAGCCACGCGACCACCATCACCATGGAGACCTGACAGGAGGACAGACTACACATGCACAGCGGGGAGACTCACATCACACCATTCACACACACGGGAGAAGAGACAAGAAAAGACATTCGTCACACATCGGAGAGAGAGAAGGATATAATGTTGAAGCTGGATAGCAAAGTCATAAGGATTTATAAGATGCATAAAAAATGTGATGAGGATGACAAGCAGCATCCAGGTGGAGACCACATTACATTGATATTATAAAATAGATGCTTTAGTAGCGGCTCAACAGAGCTAAAGTTAGCTCGTCCGCGTCATATTTTTAGCTAACCGACAACCCAGAAAACAAGCTGTCACATCAGAAACACTTGAAAAGCTTCTGTCTGAAGACTGATTTGTTTGGTGTTTCTGTGAAACCCTGCCTCAGATGGAGCCACGTGGACCAGTGATAGAATATGAGGGACAGACTGAGAGAGAATAGTGGTGGGGGTGCAGAAAAAAACGGACTGGGCGTCCGAGTGGCGTGGCGGTCCGTTGCCTACCAACACGGGGATCGCCGGTTCGAATCCCCGTGTTACCTCCGGCTTGGTCGGATGTCCTTACAGACACAATTGGCCGTGTCTGCGGGTGGGAAGTTGGATGTGGGTATGTGTCCTGGTCGCTGCACTAGCGCCTCCTCTGGTCGGTCGGGGCGCCTCTTTGGGGGGGAGGGAGAACTGGGGGGAATAGCGTGATCCTCCCACACGCTACGCCCCCCTGGTGAAACTCCTCACTGTCAGGTGAAAAGAAGCGGCTGGCGACTCCACATGCAAGGGAGGAGGCATGTGGTAGTCTGCAGCCCTCCCCGGATCGGCAGAGGGGGCGGAGCAGCGACCGGGATGGCTCGGAAGAGTGGGGTAATTGGACGGGTATGATTAAAGAAGAAAAAATGGACTTTGCCAATTCTCTTACCAGTGAGGATTATAATGTTAGTTGAAAAAATACAAATATCTCATTTGCCCCTGCAGGTCTGCACAGATGGTGCAGCTAAACGGGAGGTTAGGCCTCAGTTTGTGAGTTGAGTCGACTGCCTGATGATTAGTTTATACTCCCCCGCTTGTCTTCACAGAGGACCGAAAGGTTCGTTACGTTCCGCGGGTTAGATGTCGGACTCGAGGGCGGTTAATAGCGGCTGTCGTGTTTGATTTTTCAGAGGGGAACCTGTTATCTGCAAACCCTCCTGCCTTAAAGTGCATTTCCGCCCGTTTAATCCCGTCTGTTCCTCGACCTCCTCCTGGTTTTGCTTGAACAAACAGGCTTGAACAAACAGGCTTGAACAAACAGGCGGCCTCTCTCAGGCTGGTTTTCAACTTGCAAGAGCCGGGGCCTGGTACCTAATGAGCACAGAACATGTAGATAGATAAATAAATAAATAAATAAATAAATAAATAAATAGACAGTCGAGGCGGGAAAAGGGAGATTCTGTACGTTTCTCACTGCTGTGAAGTTCCACATTTGCATATCGCGGGGCTTTTGCAGAGGACGCCAGTCGTGGTGCTTGCATCACGGTGTCCCGCTGGATTTCCCGAACGCGTCAGGAAGCTGACATAAACCAGCGGTGACGGCTATTATTCCGCTCTGTCCTCCAGTTTCCACTTCCACTGTAATATTCACACGGGCGACACGAGATACCCTGTTGGGGGCCGTAATTTCATCAATAATAATGAAATGATTCATTCCATCAATATTCAGTAAGATTGCTGAATATTTTAGCGGCGGTCCAAATGCAGCCGATTACGCCATCTAAAAGGGTCTGTCAGTCTGCGGCGTGCCGTCGCTGCCGTCACGGAGAGATGGCGGCCAATGGGAATATTCAGCCAGCTTCTGTTGTGCGCAGCAGCCAGTCCTTCCAGTACGGCTCACACAAACAGGCAGGCCATACGATGGCCAGAGAGCTCGCTCCCTCTGTTGACAGGGTGCCTGAGAGTACTTGTCCTGGGCGTCCGGGTGGCGTAGCGGTCTATTCCGTTGCCTACCAGCACGGAGATCGCCGGTTCAAATCCCCGTGTTAACTCCGGCTTGGTGGGGCATCCCTACAGACACAATTGGCCATGTCTGTGGGTGTCCTGGTCACTCCACTAGCGCCTCCTCTGGTCGGTTGGGGGGGGGGGGACTGGGGAGAGTAGCGTGATCCTCCCATGTGCTACGCCTACCTGGTGAAACTCCTCACTGTCAGGTGAAAAGAAGCAGCTGGTGACTCCACATGTATGGGAGGAGACATGTGGTAGTCTGCAGCCCTCCCCGGATCGGCAGAGGGGGTGCAGCATTGACCGGGACGGCTCGGAAGAGTGGGGTAATTGGCTGAATACAACTGGGGAGAAAAGGGGGGGGGTACTTTCCCTCCAACCCCGCTGAATTTTCTCTCCACGTTGTTTGGAGTCGGCTCAGGCCCTGCAAGGCGCTGGCTTTAAGACCTGAGTGGAATACGGATCACCGCTGTCTCCGTCTCCCCGGCCGCTTCCTGTAAAAAGTGAGGCCTCGCCAAGCGCGTTGAATTCAGATGAGGCTCGGCGAATGTCTCCGCGTACAGCTTTGTGTCAGAGGAGCTGCTTCCTGCACTGTGCTTTTGCATAAGCAGCGAGGGCTGCATCAGTAGTGAGCATTGATAAATACGTTGCTGTTGTTGTTGTTGTTTTTTTTTTTACTCAAGGTCGTTACAAAACAAAGTGTTCTTCTCAACTTTTGTGATTTAAGTGCATAGACTTGCGGGGTAATCTTAAAATTAATTACCTGCATTATTCATCATCATCCAAGTTATGGTTTATTTTTATTCCAACCAGTGATACAGATGTGCAAATGTCATACAGGTATGTTTCTAAATGCATGATAAAAAGAAATGCAATTAAAATAAATTTGAATAAGCAATTTAGGTGGATTCCTCATGGCATAGTGTGCCGAGCCCATTCTCGGCCCACGGCATCATATAGTGATGCTGTTGACGAAGCATCAGTATATGAGGTGCAAGGTACCCTTCAGTGTCTGCATGAAACACAGCAAGTTAACTACTACCCAGCCTTAACCCTAAACTTAGCCAGTACCCAGCCCTAACCGTAGATTTAACCACTACATGACCTCAACCTTTAATTTAACCACTACATAACCTCAACCCTTAATTTAACCACTACATAACCTCAACCCTTAATTTAACCACTACATGACCTCAACCCTTAATTTAACCACTACATGACCTCAACCCTTAATTTAACCACTACATGACCTCAACCCTTAATTTAACCACTACATAACCTCAACCCTTAATTTAACCACTACATAACCTCAACCCTTAATTTAACCACTACATGATCTCAACCCTTAATTTAACCACTACATGACCTCAACCCTTAATTTAACCACTACATGACCTCAACCCTTAATTTAACCACTACATGACCTCAACCCTTAATTTAACCACTACATGACCTCAACCCTTAATTTAACCCCTACATAACCTGAATCCTTAATTTAACCACTACATGACCTCAACCCTTAATTTAACCACTACATGACCTCAACCCTTAATTTAACCACTACATGACCTCAATCCTTAATTTAACCCCTACATAACCTCAATCCTTAATTTAACCACAACCTAACCTTAATCCTTAATTTAACCACTACACAACCTTAATCCTTAATTTAACCACTACATAACCTTAATCCTTAATTTAACCACTACATAACCTTAATCCTCAATTTAACCCCAACCTAACCTTAATCCTTAATTTAACCAGTACCTAGCCTGCATCCTTAATTTAACCCCAACCTAACCTGATTCCTTAATTTAACCACTACATAACCTTAATCCTTAATTTAACCACTACACAACCTTAATCCTTAATTTAACCACTACATAACCTTAATCCTTAATTTAACCACTACATAACCTTAATCCTTAATTTAACCCCAACCTAACCTTAATCCTTAATTTAACCAGTACCTAGCCTGCATCCTTAATTTAACCCCAACCTAACCTGATTCCTTAATTTAACCACTACATAACCTTAATCCTTAATTTAACCGCAACCTAACCTTAATCCTTAATTTAACCACTACATAACCTGTATGTCATTGATATTTACAGTTTACAATTTCGTTTAGCAGACGCTTTTATCCAAAGCCACGTACATCTGAGAGTTAATACAACACAAGCAAGGATCTACTAGTCAGGAGGCGACAATGCAAGTAAGGGTAAAAAAAAACAACTAGGTTCAAGTCCAATAGGACATAGGTGTCAACAGGCAGTGCACAAAGGCAAATGTGCATAGAAGCAATTTTTTTTTCTTCATGCCATCAGGTGTGTGGAGGTATTGGAGAAAGAGCTGGGTCTTTAGCTTCTTAATGATGGAGAGGGACTCAACGGATCGAATAGAGTTTGGTAACTTGTTCCACCACCAGTGAACTACAGAAGAGAAGAGTCTGGCTAGTGACTTAGGAGCCCGTTGTGGCGGAAGTGCCAGGCGCCTTTCACCAGCAGAGCTTAGTGAGCAGGACTGAGTGTAGACCTGAATGAGGGAGTTCAGGTAGGTGGGAGCTGTTTTAGTTGCTGTTTTGTAAGCGAGCATTAAGGTTTTGAATTTGATGCGAGAAGCAACTGGTACCCAGTGGCGGGATATGAACAGAGTGACATGTACTGTTTTGGGTTGGTTGAAGACCAGATGCACCGCCGCGTTCTGGATCATTTGCAGAGGTTTGAAAGTGCATGCTGGGAGACCTGCCAGTGAGGAGTTGCAGTAGTCAATGCATGATATAACAAGAGCCTGTACCAGGAGTTGTGCTGCATGCTCAGACAGGTAGGGTCTAATTGTCCTGATGTTGTACAGGGCAAATCGGCACGACCGAGCTATCGAGGCCACGTGAACCTTAAAGGTTAGTTGGTCATCAATCATGACACTCAGGTTTCGGGCAGATTTTGTGGGCATGAGTTGGGTTGATCCGAGCTGGATATTGATCTGTTGTTGTAAGGATGGGCTGGCTGGGATGACAAGGAGCTCAGTCTTACATAGGTTAAGCTGAAGGTGGCGTTCTTTCATCCTTGCGGTGACATCAACAACATTCGTGCCAAATCTGTGAGGTCCTCTGGCAGGAATAATAGGAAGAGCTGGGTATCATCAGCATAGCAGTGGTATGAGAAACTATGGGAGCGGATGATTGCACCAAGTGACGAGGTGTATTTTGAGAAGAGGAGGGGACCGAGCCCTGACCCTTGAGGTACCCCTGTGGATAAGCCATACGGTTTGGACACTTCTCCTCCCCAAGATACTCTAAAAGATCTCCCTGAGAGGTAGGACTTGACTCAGCAGAGGGCAGATCCTGAGATACCAAGCTCAGTGAGTGTAGAGAGAAGGATTTGGTGGTTAACCATGACAAAGGCAGCTGACAGATCTAGCAGCAATAAAGCGTAGGACTAATATTCATATATTAGGCTAAAGGTTTTAGATTGGATCTGTGGAACAGCCACTGTGCCTCTATACAGACACCAAAAGGTACCTTGCGTGTCATGTATCAACTACGGGTTTCACAGAATAGCCGACTAGTCGACTATCAAAACCACTAGTTGACACTGTGCACAGTTGTAGACTAATTCGTCATCTGTGGTTTTAGCACTGTGCAGTAATACAGCCATGGCAATGCATCTACAGCAGATATGCAGATGGGGGCGCTGTGGGTAGGAGGACATAACTTCGGTGATTTGTTTGAACAACCATTTTCTACATTATGTCATATTAAATAAACAAGAATTTAAGGTATTTAGAGAAGGAAAGACTCCCGCTATCCCTGTTTCGGTTTGACGAGTGACCATGTTAACTGGTGACTTTAGGGACGGCAGCTGAACAAACAGAACACGTAGTGTCCTCCTAAAAAAAAAAAGCCTTTAATTTTACTTTGTTCATTTTTAAATACACCCTCATCAGTGTTTAATATCCATTTACATAAGTTAAACTGGAAAGTGACCTATGTTTAATCATTTAACTTGTAACATTGTAATGAGAAATTCCTCATTAGACGCTGTATCTGCTAATCTGTTTTTCCCCACATTAAAAGTAACTTCAAGAAATACGAATGCTTTTTGTTGGCAACACCGTTTAATGTACATAATGTAGGACAAAAAGGACTACGTCCCTCTCCCCAGCAATGCCCTCCAGCTCCTCCTGGGGGGATCCTGGGGCGTTCCCAGGCCAGAATGGACATGTAGTCCCTCCAGCAAGTTCTGGGTCTACCCTGGGGTCTCCTCCCAGTTGGTCCTCCTGGACCAGTCTGTGATGCCGGAAGTCGGCACGCCCCAGTCCCCGCCTTTGCCTGCCGCCCGGCCTGCATTGCACCCTACCCCAGTGCTCATCCCCACGGGTGGTGGGTCCACGGGGTGATGACAAGTCAGTGTACCATCAAAATGATTTTGAAGCTGTTATTTTACGGTGAAAAAGTTACATAACGTTGCTTTAACGCAGTCACGAGTTAAGCCGAAACACTTGCATTGTTACTGCGATGCTCCAGCTCAGACAGGCTTGCTGGGGGTTTCGTCCAATCAGATTTCAGCTCATTTGTAAACAGCCTGTCAGAGCCAATTGAGGACTCTGCTATTTCATCTACCCCCTCCGCCACCCAGGTTGGTCCCGCCTCCATTAGTTAACCCTTCACCGGTTGTATTTGAGAACTTCTTGATGAGAATTGATCGTTGTTATCTGGTGAAAAAAAATATGATATATCTCCCGCGATTACTCGACTGCTTGACTACTTTTGGGGAGGGGTCGGTGACTACTAAAGCTGAGCGGTCATGAATGCCCTAATATCATCGCTTTTTCAATAGCGTCAAAATCTGACATCATGGGTTGTTTTTCCTCATCTTCCAAACTGCAGACAACCAGTGTTATAATATAATAATCAATTTTGTTATGCTTATTGTTGTGGCTATCTATATCAGACCCCAGATACAACTCCCCCAAACCCCCCCCCCAAAAAAAGAAAGAAAATACTCCCAGCTAAGTCTATTGACCTGTCTCCCAGTTTAATGAGTGGGCTCTCTGTGGAAATGAACTGGTCATGAAGATGAAAGGCCACAGAACCCAACCGTATCCAGAGACCCCCAATTGATTGGGGGGAGTGATGCATACGGCTCCCGACACCACTCGATTGGCCGATGACAGAGTGTCCCGCCCCCCTTGCTATTTATCATTGGTTACAGAAGGAGAGTCCCCAGTCCCACACACATAAGTGTGTTTTGAGTCTCGTGTCAGAATGGTGGGGATTAGCAAATGTGTCTGGAATGTGCTATACGAATAAACTTGCCTTGCCTTGGTTCCTTTGAGGAAAACACTCCGCACAAAAAAACTCCCAGCTGCTTACTACACCCGCCAGATGACTTCACTCGTTAGCACACTTTCAACCAACGAGGACAGACGAGCACGTGAAACAACCTGGCGTAGGAAAAGCTGCATCGCCCGGCATTCCCACGCCACATGGAGGTCTACGTCAGGTTTAGAAGGTTGGGAAAAACATGCAACAAAGGTCCTGAGTTGTATTTGAACCCTGCGATCGAACCCGAGCCTTCATAGTAGAGGCTTGTCTGGTTCATCCTCCAGGATGCTTTTTCCTATCTTTTGGCATTTTTCTCTTCTTATTTACACAGAAAGCTGGGGGGGGGGAGGTGTAGGTTGGAGAGAAAGAAGGGGGAAGGCCTGTAGTAAATGTCTGGTCAGACTTGAACTCGGGACAATGTGATCAGGTCTGCGACCACATCGTATCTAATTAAACAGCCAGTTATGACGTTCAGCAGCTCAGATTTAACTATCCACTGTCATCTGTACTTTTCAAAGATGTTTTCATAGAAACAGAAGAATCTTGACACGTCCAGTCGGATTGTCTGGATGATGTGTAACAGAAGTTTCTGGCAGTCTCTATTTATTTATTTGTTTGTTTGTTTGTTTGTTTGTTGTTGAACAAAGTCAAACAGTGATTCTGAGAACCAGTGAACACTTATTCTGTGTCCTCATATTCTCCTCTACAGATCGGTCCAAACAGTATCG
>NC_079216.1:8328881-8411381 GCF_029633865.1 Lampris incognitus | reverse complement strand
TGCCCTTCGCCCAACTAGATGAGCTAGTCGATAACGAGCTTTGCGATTTGGGTTTTAGCAATAAACGGTAAGCTAGAAAGGCCCGTTCTGACGGATTCACCGCAGCCATTCGAACAGCAACACAGATGTGCTGAACTCTCGACTCATTAATAGATAGCCTAGTGCAGTGTTTCTCAACCGGGGGTCCGCGGACCCCTAGTGGTCCGTGGTGTAATTGCAAGGGATCCGTGAAAATAACATATCTTTAAAAAAAAAAGATCCTATGACATTTATAGAAATAGGATTATTTTACTCAAATGTGACTGAGACCTTTATCTACCTCAACTATAAAGGGTAACGGGACTTTTTTCTCTAATTACATCTGTTTCACAAGTGTAATTTATTGTATTGTAACGCGCATGGATAAGTAGACACGTTGGTCCTTGACTAACGGGTCGGACCCTTTAGTCGACTGGTTAACGTGGTCGCTTGCGGTGCAGGAAATACGGGTTCGCGTCCCGGTTGTGGCGACGGTATCTCGGACTGCCCCCCGAATTCGCTACAGTATTTTAATAAGAGATCTCGCTCCCGTTTGCATTGTTAAAAGTTACTGCATAAAAATTCTGTTGTTACATATATCTGAAAGTTACTGAATACGTATTCTGTTTTGTTAACTATATCTAAGTTACAACTGAAAGCTCTTATTTTTGCCCCAAAGAGTGAATAAATGCTATAATGCAATTTAAAATGCAGTTTCTACTGTTTCTATCAAATTGCAACCCCCCTCCCCCAAGATCAGGTGGAGGGGTCCTCAGGGTAGATCAAAAATACGCAGGGGGTCCAGGCCCCAACAAGGTTGAGAACCACTGGCCTGGTGGATACTCTGCTTTTCACTGCAGATGTAGAATACCGAAAATGTAGCAGCTATGAACCCATGCGGTGCAACAACGCTTGCCTGTTCCCCTTTGCTTTCATCTAGGTCTTCACTCGTGATCAAAATTTATGTGTTCCTTGAAATTACTCCGGCTCTGGCCGTCGGCAGGATGGAAACAAACTCCTCGTTGACTTTCCTCCCCGAAAGTGAAAGTGAAAACAAGGAGTTGCACTCGGAAATCTGAATACAAAACAGCGGGTATGAATATTCATGGGGGGGGGGAGGCTGATGATCCGTTTAGAAATTCCAAACACTGGTAGTCGTGCTTTAAAATTCTGTTTTGTCGGAAAATTAGCATACCGTAAAACTACACAAACGTGAGTTCAAAGACGTCGAAGAAACAATCCCTGAAGTAACAAAGCTGTTAAGGAGCGATTCACTCAGCGCTCTGTAATCCTCCAAGAGAATCCAGAATAACGTACTTGATGAACTCCCGTACAGTTTTCACGGCTTTTCTTCTTAAATCCTCCCCCCTCATTTCGTTCTGAAGACAGAAAAGGAAAAACAAACACGGGGGGGGACTAAACCCAGGGGGGGGGGGGCTAAACCCAGAAGACTCTGGTACAGACCTCTAAAGGGTTTTTGTTGTTTTGGGGCTCCCAGGCGACAGCCAGATCTATTTATTTTTCACCTAAATGAATTGGGTTCTCGGATCCTGTTTTCCCAAACTTTCTGGTTTTGAAGTATATATGAGTAATATAAGCAGAAGTGACACATGGCAGGTTTATTCGTACGGCACCTTATCATGGCAGAGGTCATTAATAGCGCTTTACAGGCCAAACGATAAGAAAAAGAGCATTATTTACGCCGTGTCACACTCGAGGTCGAGCTGTTATACTGAATATAACAGCTCGACCTCGAGTGTGATACCGCTTTTATACAACAGTTCTACAATCACCATTCATTAGCTAACGGTGATAAGCGACAGCAGATTATGATTTGTTTGTTTATTTAATCATTTATTCAGCTCCGCCAACAAATAGTTCCAGAACTAGGCTGTTGAACTTGGACCGTTGCCAGGCAACCTGAACACAAACGTCTTCCTGCACAGCTCGCTGCTTTGTACAGGTGTGCACACGTTACTGTGTAGACCATTCGTAATTTAGCTCCAATGTTATTTGTGGAAATATATCCATCTTTGCCGTGCAAGTTTGTTACGGTCTGATGTTGATAACGACCGTTAATGTGGCCTAATTAACGGTTATTAATAGAACACCCGTGCGGCGGAGTGATACATATAGTTCAAAGTCCCAGCGCTGTTATACTGAATAGCAGCCCTCATGGAACGCCTCTTGTCCAATCAAATGACTTGGCTGGATCTAACTGTTGTACTATAAAAAAGCGTAAAATGAGATAAAAGTTCAGACAAATTTTATAAAAGTACAGACAAGTTTAAAACCGAGTTAGTAAAATAAATGTGCCATAAAAACTGATCAATTAAAAGTAACAACAATCAGAGCAGAATATATAAAAATAGCAAAGTATACATCCAAAGGAGTTGAATCAGGTGCAGCTGGACTTGGTATATATCCGTGAAGACGTTTCGCCTCTCACTAACTTGGTCTTGTCAGAAAGGCACGAACTGAGGAAGCCTCTTGGATGAGAGGCGAAATGTCTTCACGGATGTATACCAAGTCCAGTTGCACTTGATTCAACTCCTTTGGATAACCATGACCTGGATGAATGAGAACATTCACAGACAGCAAATTATACAAAACACACACACAAACACACACACACACACACACCAAGAACTTAGCCGTTGGCTGTTTAGAAAAGTAAGGTTTTTAAACCTGCTTTTAAATGTGTCCAGTGGGGGGGCCTCTGTCAGGTCCTCGGGCAGGGCCCTCCATCTACATGGGGCGTAAGTACAAAATGCAGCTTGCCCTGCTCTAGACCTAGCATGAGGGGTGGTTAAAAGACCACAGCCAAATGACAAGGTTGTTACATATTTGCACCTTAGTGAATTTTTAAGAATTATTTGGCTATAACGACCGTGATGTGGATGTAACGCCACCGGGCTACAAGACAGATTACTTCAGTGTCGTACATACGCCGCTGGTAGACGTCAGGGTCAAGTACAGCTAATGCTAAGCTAACCATCACCGATCAAAAACTGATCAACATCCACCTCAACCAATCAAATGCAACCAAACCAATCCTCTAAAGCAAGAAGAGTCATTATTAGTGTTGGCCATCATTAAAGGCAACTACTTTACAGCCCTATACCTGTTTACACTGGACTGAAATGGGAGAATCTAGAATCCTCCATTTGGACATGAAATTTACACCACACTTAGAGGTTTATATAAAACAGTTTTTGCTGATCTGACACTGGTTCCGTTTCAGAGAGTGGAGGAGGCAACACCCACATGCTCCACCCTCCAACACCACACTGAAAGCACAGCGAGCATGGCCAAAAGGGGGGAAGACGTCCTGGCGCACATCCAGAGACGGCTGTCCCAGTGCCTGAGAGACAATCAGGATCCGCAGCACAGTACTGGCTCTGTGCGGCTGCAGGAGGAGGAGGAGGATGAAGAGGATGAGGAGGAGGTGGAAGGCGACCGCTTCCAGCAGCTTCTGGAGCTCAAATGTCAGATCCACAACAGTGGTGAGTACGACCTTTTCTACAGCCGCCGTAGCACTATCGAGTGCAGCATGGCTGAGCAGAGCGGTGTGCAGCATGAGCTGCGCATGCTCAACGAGGAGCTCCGCAGCATCGAGCGGGAGTGCCAGAACATCATGCAGGCCCACAAGCTCCGCAAGGGTCAACAGTTGCCCTCCATGGGCCACACCGCTCCCTCCATCAAGGACCAAAGTCTCCAACACGGCCAGCCCGCTAGGGGAAAGCTGGTGGACATCAACGAGAGGCTGGAAAAATCGGACAAGGACAGCTCCAGCGCATACAACACTGCGGAGAGCTCACGGAGCACCCCTCTGGCCATGGACCGCTCCCCAGAGCACTCTCTCCAGAGGATGGTCAGCCTCACCAACCAGAGGAATCTCCGAAGCAGCCTGGCCACGGGCCACTCTCTAAGCCCCAGCCCCAGCCCGACACACCGGGCAACGGTCCCGGGCAAGAGCAGCAGTACGGACCACAGCAACCCATCTGAGTCAGACCAGACAGCCCAGGCGGAGGAGGATGGGCGAGGGAAGCTGAGACCCTGCGGCTCCCAGATGCCGTACTTCTCCCCATCCCACAGCTCACAACAGAGGCAGACCAACATCCCAGCTCATGCCCGCCACTACCAGAGCTACATGCAGCTGATCCAGCAGCGCTCCGCAGTGGAGTACGCCCAGAGCCAGCTCAGCCTGCTTAGCGTATGCAAAGAGCCGCAGCGGCCCACCAACGAGCCCAAGATGGAGTGGAAGGTGAAGATCCGCAGTGACGGCACCCGCTACATCACCAAGAGGCCCGTGAGGGACAAGATCCTGCGAGAGCGCGCCCTGAAGATCAAGGAGGAGCGCAGCGGCGGCATGACCACAGATGACGACGCCATGAGCGAGATGAAGATGGGCAGGTACTGGAGCAAAGAGGAGCGGAAGCAGCACCTGGTCCGGGCCAAGGAGCAGAGGAGGAGGCGGGAGTTCATGCAGCGGAGCCGCCTGGAAAGCCTGAAGGAGAACCCTCAGAGCAGCAGTGAGGGCCGCAAGGAGGTCAGCATCATCGAACTCAGCCACAAGAAAATGATGAAGAAACGCAACAAGAAGATCCTGGATAACTGGATGACCATTCAGGAACTGATGACTCACGGGGCCAAGGCGCCCGAGGGGGCCAAGGTGCACAACGCCTTCCTTTCAGTCACTACTGTTTAAGATAAGAACACAACAACACAAACACACAACTACCCCGTGCGGTATAATCTACTTGCCTCGTTCAAAGTGGCATTTTTATGAGGACAAAAGGAGTATTTTTCACACTTTGTAACCCAAATTAGCATTTTGTAAAGAATTTATCGACGTCGTCACACGGCATTTTTCTTCGAGTTGTTTTCCAGCCATTTTTTTTCCCACGTCACTCTCTAGGAGTACATTTTATATGGAATTATGATGATGCAATTATTTTTCTTACTTAACTCTACATGTTTATCTTTTTGAACATCCTTTATTTTCATACCTAGTTTGTGTTCAGCCCATTCAACTCAAGACGGTAGTACACGCTTCATAAGAGGACTCCAGTATTTTCCTTTAAGTACGTAAAGATGTTTTACCCAACGTGCTCGCTGGGTTTGCAAAACTAAACCAGCCAGGTATTTTAGTCTTCTTTCACTTGTGACTACCTGTACGCTCATGCAGCTAACGACAACTCCGTCTGACTTCGAATGGCTTCTTAATGCTTTGACACATTCCAATCACAGTACTGTACAATGTTTTCCCAACACAATGCAAGATGATTAACGCAGAATGTCTTTAACTTGTAGAACGTCGACCATTCTGAAATAATTAATCCCATGAGCGCATTTGTTTCTCAAGACAAATGTGGTGACGCTAACATGTTCGAGGAAATGTAACTGCAAGATGTTTTCTGTATTTAATTTGTGACCCTGTTTTCACCGTTTAGGTCTTGTACCAGATATTGTGAGGATGTGTGTATGCATACACATGTGAAATGGACAAGATAACTGATTTTGTGCTTATGACAGTGAGATCCATCTTAAATGATGACTTAGCTAATAAGGGTTTCAAAGAACCGTTTGAACAATTTGGTAAAAATCTTCAGTTTCTTAAATTTAGCAGTCTTACCTTCTGGCATTCCAGAATCCTCGAAACTGTTTATTACTTATAATTAATTTCATTAACAGCCCGGTTTCACTACCAACGTCTTCTCGATGGGTGTTGCAGGTTGTATGGGTTTACAGTGAAACTGCTTATTTGTTGTGTCTGTAGTCTCGGGCAACTGTCTAGACTCTTGAACATGGAAAAGGGAAAAACCTCAATGTTCTGTATTGTAAAGCCTCGAATCTCTGTGCTGCTCCGGAGACCAACTTAGAAGACCAAGACTCGGGCCTGTAATGAAATCCAAGGATCCGTTCCAAATCAGTTCATGTATATCTTCTTTGATTTTCTTACCTGGATTATGGAGCATGCTTAAAGACGTCCATTCCAAATACTCCAATATTCATCCAACGAGTCCAAACTGAGTTTTCTAATCCTTTGTCCATGCAGCAGCTCAGAGTTTCTGAAACCTGTTGTCTTTTTATGTTGTGGTTTCTAACAATGAAAGGAAAGACTTCAAAATACTGAAGAAACTGTCTTGTACCACCAGAAACACAAACATGAACTCTGTTTGACTTTTGCTTGGTAGTTTATATAAATATAAATGTAGCGAATTCAGGGGAACCTGCCACAGCCGGGAATCGAACCCAGATAGCCCGCACCACAGATGACTACGTTAATCAGTCGACTAAAGGGTCCGACCCGTTAGCCAAAGGCTAGTGAGTCTAGTCATTTTAACAGGCCGACTAAAGGGTCTGACCCGTTAGCCAAAGGCTAGCGAGTCTAGTCATTTTAACAGGTCGACTAATGGGGCCAACCCGTTAGCCAAGGGCTAGCGAGTCTAGTCGTTTGTGATCGTTACACTATCCCCCCTCCTTCGGAAACCACGTCCCCACGCTTCAGCATACCAGCTCCCTCATACCTCTGGGCACACACGCTTCTGATGGCCTCATGGTCTCACCATCCCACTTCTGACACCAATGTAGTGAACTCGGGGGGCAGCCGAGACGCGAACTCGAGTCTCCTGCACCACGGGCGACTGCATTAACCAGTCGACTAAAGGCTCCAACCCATTAGCCGATTAGCCTGATGCAGGCTACCATGAGTGGTTTAGTCTTCCAAATTGTGTTGGTTTATTTGGATACTTGCTTGTCGTTTCACTGACATTCCAGGATCAGCTGCTAAGGCTTCAGACGGTTCTTAAAAAGGAGGGTAGTGTAACCATCATGAATGAGTAGACTCACTAGCCGGTTGGCTAACAGGTCAGACCCTTTAGTTGACTGGTTAGCACAGCCGCCTGTGGTGCAGGAGACCCGGGTTCACATCCCGGCTGTGGCGGTTCCCGGCTGCCCCCTGATTTCGCTACATTGGTGTCAGAAGTGGGATGGTGAGACTGTGAGGCCATTGCAAGCGCGTGCGCCCAGAGGCGTGAGGGAGCTGGTATGCTGAAGCGGGGTCACGCTTCCCGAAGGAGGGGGTAGTGTAACGATCATGAATGAGTAGACTGGCTAGCCGGTTGGCTAACGGGTCGGACCCTTTAGTTGACTGGTTAGCACAGTTGCCCGTGGTGCGGGTGACCCAACTACCCCCTGAATTCACTACATTTATATATATGTACATATGTGTGTGCATACAAACACACACACATCAAATCCCGCCACAGATGGACCTGTTCAAAGTTGTTACATACCTGTATTTTTACATATTTTTTTACGCTCTGTGCACACAACTTCTCTCAGCGTAGCCTTAACAGTCGGAGAGGAGGTCACGGTTATTGTGGCAACCGGTTCCCACAAGCAGCGAACACTCAGTAGTGACAGGCAGATGTCAATTAAAGGTGCATTGTGTAATATCTCTGCTGTTTCCTAATGCACAATATGGCGAGCAAACATCAGCAGGGGTTTGCTGTAAGGTACTGACTGAAACCAAGTGAGTGACTCACCGCCTTCTCCACACACACACACACAGACACACACACACACACTGCACAGATCGGCTGAGTTATTTTTTGGTGTGTCTGAACGCCTGCACCCTCGTGTTCCTCAGCCAGCCGTGCAGAGAACACAGCAAACCGAGATCGACTGAAGGTGTTCAAAAATGGCTTTTCTATCAGAATGTACTTGTCGTCTTTTTCCTATGCCGTTATTCACATCCCTGCGAAAGAAGTCAGTGTTCAGATGGAAATTTCACAGTGCACCTTTAACCCTGGGATATACATTTTGATTTTGATTGGTACCGGCAGTCTGGTTCCCCTTCAGAAACAGCATGGGTTGGATGTTGTGTACTTTTTACTGGGAGATAACCAACTGTCACTCATGGTCGCCCGCCCTGAGCAGGACTCAGAACACAGCGTTGGGTTTTGTTAGTGTCAAAGGGTCGCCATTTCTCAACGGACTTTCCGGTTCAGTTGCGTGTACAGTCCACCCATTTCCGATGCCTCATTTCTAACAGAAATATTGTAAATTTTAATATTTCCAACCGGCCCCTGTATTTGTTTTACGTCAATGTTCAATGGTCTTATTTCCAGTAATGCGTAGTTGGCACATTTGTAGCCAGGTAAAATGTGTGATGATTGTGATCATTGAAAAAGAAATGTTAATAAATTATTGTTTCTTTTTTGGGATAAGAAACCCTGTGAGAGCTTTCTTCATCTTTCTTCTTCTTCTTTCGGCATCATCAGCTACGTATGATGTTGACCGCCGAAAAACGTGCTCAACAACTGGCCGCCATGGTTAAGCATATTTTGGGTTTTTGGTAATAAAACAGAAAGTGGTTTACCATTGCCTTCTGCCCGCAGTACAGGAGACCAGATGCTAGAGTTCCCAGCATGCCTCCTGTTGTGCTGGAGCTAGCTGCCCAGTGTAGACCAGGTCTATTTAAAGGCGACCTTCTACCTTCTCGTCACAGTGCCGTTATGGGGCCTTTGCAGCTTTTTATAGGTCCACCAGCGCCCCCCATGGCCCACTGCGCCCTGGTAGCGACCGCTGCTGTTGGTCCACGACTGCTTATTCTCCAGGTAAGCCTGCTTATTTGGCAGCTGTCCTCCATATTTGAGGGAGCGTTCCACTATCGCCGCCTGTGGACGCGCTCCAGAGCAGTACGGCTCTGCCAGAAATCTTCCCTCTTTATTTGGGAATATCTCGCTTGCCCAGAAGTGGAAGTCTGTTGCAGCTTAAATTAATGTTCCTGCAAAGTGACTGGAATATGTTGTAAACTTGTCGAAAAGAACAAAAAAATCTGTTGGTTACGGAAGAAAGTGAGCTTCTAAATCCAAAATATCCTTTACAAGGACCCATTATAAAGGCTGCAAAATGATGATTATGTTATGGATATTTCTTTTATATGTATTAACCAAGTTCAGCTTTTGTTCAATGAACTGGTTTATGAAAACCGTGTTAAAGTTTGGAAATGCAAATTCAGGTGTGATTCGAGTCTGCTGGGTTGACAAACAAGGAAGGAAGGAGAGATGAAGGAAGGGTGCCAGTGTCCACACGGAGATCATTTTAGTTCTTAACATTCAAATCTCATCTCATCGTCAGCCGGTTCTCCAGGGTCGGGTCACGGTGGCAGCAAGTTAAGCAGGGCACTCCAGACGTTCCTCTCCCCAGCAACGCCCTCTAGCTCCACCTGGGGCATCCCAAGGCGTTCTCAGGCCAGATTGGACATGTAGTCCCTCCAGCGAGTTGTGGGTCTACCCCGGGGTCTCCTCCCAGTTGGACGTGCCCGGAAAACCTCCAAAGGAAGGCGGCCAGGAGGCATCCTAATCAGATGCCATCTTAACTGGCTCCTTTCGACGTGAAGGAGCAGCGGCTCTACTCCGAGCTCCCTCCGGATGTCCGAGCTCCTCACCCTATCTCTAAGGCTGAGCCCAGACACCCTACAGAGGAAACTCCTTTCAGCTGCTTTTATCCACGATCTCACCCTTTCGGTCACTACCCAAAGCTCATGACCATAGGTGAGGGTTGGAACGAAGATTGACTGGTAAATTGAGAGCTTTGCCTTCCGGCTCAGCTCCCTCTTCACCCCGATGTCCGCATTACTGCTGATGCTGCACCAATCCACCCGTCAATCTCCTGCTCCATCCTATCCTCAATCGTGAGCAAGATCCCGAGATACTTGAACTCCTTCACTTGAGGCAACAACTCATCCCCAACCCGGAGGGAGCAATCCACCATTCTCCAGTAGAGAACCGTGGCCTCAGACTTGGATGTGCTGACTCTCATCCCGGCCATTGGGATACATACATATACACTCAAATCTCACCTCTAATTTAAAGAGTTGAACTCACTTTCAGGCTGAAGACTAATCATGTGAACTGAAAGAAAATAGTTAAGTGATAATTGAACGTATTCACACTTCAAGTATCTCAAGAGGGTGGCAATTTTACCTTATTTTATTTTGGGGTTTTCTTCTGCAGTGTGACCATTTTCTCTTATTGAACAGAGGGAGAATTCAATTAAACTCACATTCCACTTGGATAGGTTTCACTTCATTACAACAGCCGGACCGACTACTTAATCATTCCTGTGGCCTTGTCATCAGCGTGGGCGAGCTCTTTGGATGTCCTGGTTTCTGCTTATCGGGAGATGCAGGGCTCCCTGGCTGGGAGTGGAGTGTCACGGACAGATACTGCCGCCACGCCGCTTTAGGCTCCTGAACACTCGCATAATTGAAAACTTGGGCCATTTTAGAAACTGTCAAATGTTCCACGTTGGAACAATGAAGACTCGAGTCCTGAATTAAGCGATTGTCCAGGGAGGTCTGGGCTATTATCTGGGTTTTGAGCACACCAGCGTGAAAGACAAAATACGCTGGAAGTAATTCTTACGTGTATAAGAGCAGCTGGGATATGTAGGACTCTAACAGTGTCTGTATATGTGCATAGGTGTCTCCTGGATTCGACTTGGTTATACACCGGCATGCTGTCTCCTTTTTTGTTGCCTAAACGCTTCTTTGATTAGAATGGGCCCTGTTGCCTACCAACATGGGGATCGGCTGTTCGAATCCCTGTGTTACCTCTGGCTTGGTTGGACATCCCTACAGACACAATCGGCCGTCTCTGCGGGTGGGAAGCCGGATGTGGGTATGTGTCCTGGCCGCTACACTAGCACCTTTTGGGGGGGGGGGGCTAGGTGGAATAGCATGATCCTCCCATGTGCTATGTCCCCCTGGTGAAACTCCTCACTGTCAGGTGAAAAGAAGCGGCTGGTGACTCCACATGTATTGTAGGAGGCATGTGGTAGTCTGCAGCCCACCCCGGATCGGCAGAGGGGGTGGAGCAGCGACCCAGGACGGCTCGAAAGCGTGCGGTAATTGGCTAAGTACAATTGGGAGAAAAGGGGGGGGGTAAAAAAAATGGGCCCCTTAATTGAAACACTAATATTTTCTAATGACATTTATTACCGTCTCTTAGAAGATATTATCAAAGACAGAATTCAGTTTTTCTATTATTCTCTTAAAAGAGCGCCCCCTAGTTCAGCTTCTCTCAGCCGGTCTTTGTTTCATACACTCATGATGTCATCGCTCGTTTACAAACAGCCAATCACATCCTTTATCCATCCATCCATCATCCGAACCGCTTATCCTGCTCTCAGGGTGGCGGGGATGCTGGAGCCTATCCCAGCAGCCACTGGGCAGCAGGCGGGGAGACACCCTGGACAGGCCACCAGGTCATCACACACACACACACACACACACACACACACATTAACACCTAGGGACAATTTAGTACGGCCTAGTCACCTGACCTACATGTCTTTGGACTGTGGGAGGAAACCGGAGCCCCCGGAGGAAACCCACACAGACACGGGGACAACATGCAAACTCCACAGAGGACGACCCAGGACGACCCACAAGGTTGGACTACCCCGGGGCTCGAACCCAGGACCTTCTTGCTGTGAGGTGACCGCACTAACCACTGCACCACCGTTCCGCCAATCACATCGAATCATCAAACTATGAAACCCCGCCCACTTCACCGTCAACCCTTGCTCATCACTCATCACTCAAGGTTCAGCTCATGAATATTAATGAGGAGTAGACCCCTCCCTCACAGTTGAGGACAGTTGTGGATAAAGGTTTATATGTTTGCCATTTACAAGTAAATAAATAGCAGTGTTCGAGGCTTTTAGGCTGATTTGAATCTTCTCTTTTACATCTTCACAACTACAGTTGCTTAAAGGGCGTGAACAGGAAATGTGTGAACCGGCCAGCGGGGAAGTGCCTTCAAACAGCCGAGAGAAAGAGAACGGGCCGCTGATGAGCTCCCGTGTCAGGCTGGGTGGCCTGGTTTCTAAACGGTGCGCTGTGTTCAATTCACACATGATAACGTGTTTTACAGTGGACACACGGGTCACTGTTCGATTCTGGCGTCATACAGAATCTCCATTTCGCACAAGGACCCGGCGGTGACGTCACATGAAGGAACGCCCACTTCCCTTCAACTTGACAGCCGACTTGCCCTCCGCAGAGCCCTGGAAAGAGAGAGTGACGTCACCTCCGTAGACGTCAATGGGCCAATTATTTCACAGCAATGGCGGATCATGGGAGCCCCGGATAGCGCGACCCGGGGCAATAGGATTTCTATGGCGAAGGTGCGTTTCTCGCATTAATCAAAGGTTAATTTACAGGGTAAGAAGCTCCAGTTGACATTTTAATGATGACCATTTTACAAACACGTTTGAATCAAATGAACGATGATATCTAAAGCTTGACAGCTCGTCGATTTCAAACAAAATATTAGCGTTAATGTTCCTAAACATGCGCATAGAATATGTGTCACGTTGGGATATATCCATATCTACATATAAATGTAAAAATCTGAAAATATTGGTTAGTAGTGTCACCGGTTATTTTCTTGCCCGGTGCGGGATTCGATACGGGGTGCACTAACCGCTCGGCTAAAGGGTCAGACCCGTTAGCTAGGGGGCTAACGTGTCTTATTAGTAGTTTACAGTCGTCACCCTCCCCGGAAGCGCGCCCTCGCGGTTTGTTATTCCCGCGCTCCGAAGAGACTTCTGAGGATCTGCACACTTCCGGATCCCACCGCTGCCACCAATGTAACCGGTTATTTTCTTGCCCGGTGCGGGATTCGATACGGGTGTATCGCACCACAAGGCGACGTCACTAACCGCTCGGACTAAAGGGTCAGACCCGTTAGCTAGGGGGCTAACGGGTCTTACTAGTAGTTTACAGTAGTTACCAGAAATCGCGGCTAAGCAGTTCATTTAAATGACCCGCCAAGCTTCGTTTGGAACTATTCGGGGGGGGGGGGCTACATGAACCACGTGGCCCTCTCGAGTTCTGGCCCCTCATTGGCGCAACTCTCTCTTTCTAGGGCCCCTGACCTCCTCAGTTGTGAAGCCACACACTTCTCAAATCCGAGGCCGGCAGAGTCCCAGTGAGGCGCCGCAGGGAAGCACACCAGCCGCCAGCCGCTAGCCTTACCCCCGCTAAGCTAATGAAGCTCATCCCGGGGCCCCTGAAAGAGGCGGCCAGGTGTCATTAAAATCCAGCCCGTGACAGCCGTGGCATTTGTCAGCGCGAGCCGGCTCTGCCAATACCCACGCTAACAGAAATGTCAAACAGATAGTAGCGGGGATGGAGGGAGGGGGATGGAGGGGGAGGGGAGGGGGCTCTCCTCCTCGGCCCTGCCTCCGCCTTTTGTTAGGAGCGTTCGCTGATAACCTTTCCGGGTCCCTAAACAGCAGAGACCACACACTCCCTCTCGTCATTCACCGAGGGGGGGGGGGCGCAGATTTAGCGACGCACCCATCCACTCGACACGTGACGGGCCAGGACACCTCACGGTACACCCACAACCCCACCCACCACCACCCCCCCTACACCCCGATCTCAGGGGCTGGAAACAAACCGCTAATTGCCTCGTATGGCGTGTCCCCTGCCGCGTACTGTTTAGTATTTGACGGCACTGATCTTTGATGTAGTAATTCTGGTGTGGTGGCGATCGGACCTGTAGTGCCAGATGTGTGTGTGGGGGGGGAGGGGAGGGGGCACGATGGATTTTGCTGATCCAGCTGTTCTGAACGCCCTAATCAAACGTGGTGTGCAGCAGTGAGTCATTTGATGGGGGGTTGTGGTGCATAACATAATCCTTTAAATACGCGTTAAGATAATACACGGCACAGATTTGGAGAGAAGAATAAAAGCGTTTTGGTCACATCTGCAGAAACGCTTAAGGGGGCTTAAACGTGTTTCATCTTTGGAGAGTAAGGCCTCTGCTTTTATTAGCACAGGTCCCCTGTAAAACTGTCAGCCCGTAAAGACACGCAGAGCCGTACGGGGGGGTGCTCAGACTGTCCAAACTGAAGTTGGCTCTCCTCACATAACATTTCTCATTGCCTTTAACTGACCGTATCAAACAGTTTGGGATGCAAAATAAATAAAAAACACGTTGGGGGTTTTCCCTACAGACACCTCATTGGCAGCTGTGGTGAAACGGCCCGTGTGCATTCTCACATGAACTTCTCAGTTCTCATTTACCGCCCTCTTCACCCCTTGTACCTTGGACTTATAGGTTTCACCAAATCCTGGCACCGCACACCACCCCGGTCCTGAAAGACCTCCACTGGCTACCCATCTCCCACCGGATCAATTACAAACTCCTGCTTCTTACTTATAAAGCCCTTCACACACTGGCTCCCCCAAACCTCACCGATCTCCTCTCCCCCTACCAACCCTCTCGGTCCCTCAGATCCACCTCAGCCTCCCTTCTCTCTCCCCCCAGGTCCCGGCCTCTGCAACTCACTCCCCCAAATCATTAGAGACTCAGAATCCCTCCCACTCTTCCAATCCCGTCTCAAGACACACCTTTCCTCCATTGCCTTCTAGTGCCCCCCCCCCCATCCGCTCATCCACCCCTGGTCTGGGGTAGGCTGGGGATTGAGCGCTCGATCAGCATCTGTGATTTATGATGTTTGTTTTTCTTTCCCTTTATATCTGTCCAAGTGGGAGAGCACTGCTGGCGTCGTGTGTGGCTGCGGCTTCTCCCTCTCGTAGCCCCCCCTTCCCATCCACCCCTGTATGTCTGCCCCCCCTTCCCATCCACCCCTGTATGTCTGCCCCCCCTTCCCATCCACTCCTGTATGTCTGCCCCCCCTTCCCATCCACCCCTGTATGTCTGTGTTATGTTCATCCGTCGTCTTGTTTCACTCCATTTATTTTTAAGCGACTTTGAGTACTAGAAAAGCACTATATAAGATTGATTTATTATTATTATTATATTATTAGTGTCAGCATTAGCAGGGTTATTCATTCCTTCATCATCAGCTGCTTCTCCGGGGTTGGGTCGCGGTGGCAGCAAGCTAAGTAGGGCACTCCAGACGTCCCTCTCCCCAGCAACGCCCTCCAGCTCCTCCTGGGGGATCCCAGGATGTTCCCAGGCCAGATTGGACATGTAGTCCCTCCAGGGAGTTCTGGGTCGACCCCGGGGTCTTCTCCCAGTTGGCCGTGCCCGGGAAAACCTCCAAAGGAAGGCGCCCAGGAGGCATCCTGATCAGATCCCTGAACCACCAGTTGCCAGGTGAGGTGGTTCGGGCATCTGGCAGGGTTAGCTAGCCACAAATAATTTGAAAGTCAGACAAAATGTGTTGTTGGTTTTAAGTTGTAGGTCAATAAGATGTTGGCTCTCAGTACTGCTGTTCCTACTTCTAGTACAACTACTGCTACTATTTCTACTACTGACTGCAAGTACTATTACTACCACTAATTCTGCTAGGCTACTACTACGACTTGCTGCTGATACTATGCTACTGCTACTACTATTATTACTATTACTGCTACTGCTGCTAAGACTACTACCACAACTAACGCTACTACTACAGTATCTACTATTTCTATTACTTCTGCTAGGCTAGTACTACAACTTGCTGCTGATACTATGCTACTGCAACTACTACTACTATTATTACTATTACTGCTAATGCTGCTAAGACTACTACCACAACTAACGCTGCTACTACTACTGTATATCTACTACTTCTATTACTTCTGCTAGGCTAGTACTACAACTTGCTGCTGATACTATGCTACTGCAACTACTACTACTATTATTACTATTACTGCTACTGCTGCTAAGACTACTACCACAACTAACGCTGCTACTACTACTGTATATCTACTACTATTACTTCTGCTAGGCTACTACTACTACTTGCTGCTGATACTATGCTACTGCTACTACTACTATTACCATTACTATTACTGCTACTACTGCTGCTAAAACTACTACCACAACTAACACTACTACTACTACTGTATCAAATACTTCTATTACTACTGCTACTAAAACTACTACTAGTTCTACTACCACTAGTAGTGGTACCACAATGACTGCGTTATGTTTGTGTGTTCAGGTGGCGGCGGTGTCAGTGTTGGTAATTAGCCCTGAGGGTTGTCATGTCTATTCAGATTACTTCTCTATTCTCGTATCCGCAGGTTTGTGTCATTTGTTGTTTTATTTTCACCCTGGCCAAACGCTTTAAGAGAGCAATTATGCAAAAAGCCATGCATATTTCAGGGCATAATTAAAACGCTAATCACAATTCATTATTCATAAATAAGCCAAGCTGCCTTTAAAATGTGAAAACACACATGTCTCGGACATGTACGGTGGGGAAAAAAGGTCTTTGCAAGTCTTAATCTTCCGTTTAGTCTCAGGATTAGCAACATATACTGGTTTCTCCTGCTTATAGGGGAGTCTCTCAAGTGTCGGTGGCTTAAAATCGTGTAATCCCAGCATCAGAACACTTAAAGTAGATTTAAGAACATTTGTAAGGCAAAGTGACTTGCATTTAAAACAAGTCTCTGCTCTCATCTGACGATGCTTTTAAACTGTAGAACCGGTACGGTATTTGGTGTCACGCTGTTTGGACTCAAAGCACTCTGTAGAATGCCCTGCATGAGTTTAAAGCTTCAGCCCTTGATTTTGCTATTCATATCAGGCATTTAGTGTTGGCCTGGACTGAGCGAACACTGGCTGAAACCGTTTCTAACGAGAAGAGTACATTCAGTAGAGTTCAGATCTCCACCAGGTGTTTTTTTTTTATTGTCCCTAGGTGTGAATGTGTCGGCCCTGTGATTGGTGGCCTGTCCACAGGGTGTTTCCTCGCCTGCTGCCCAATGACTGCTGGGATGGGATCTGCTCAAACATCCCACGACCCCAATTGGGATAAGTGGTTTGGCTAATGGGTGGATGGATGGATATATTTCATTAATCCCTGTGGGGAAATACTTCTCTGCATTTAACCCATCCTAGCTGTGTAGCTAGGAGCAGTGGGCAGCTGCCGTGCAGCACCCGGCCACCAACTCCAGTTGGTCTTGCCACGCCCCGGTCAGGGGCACAGACAGGAGTGTGAACCCTAACATGCGTGTCTTCTTGATGGTGGGGGAAACCGGAGCACCCGGAGAAAACCCACCGCAGACACTGGGAGAACATGCAAACTCCACACAGAGGATGATCTGGGATGACCCCCCCCCCCCCCCCAAGATGTCTGTGAATGTTCTCATTCATCCGGGTCATGGTTATCCAAAGGAATTGAATCAAGTGCAACTGGACTTGGTATACTATATCCGTGAAGACGTTTCGCCGCTCATCCAAGAGGACTAGCTTGGTCTCGTCAGAAAGGCACGAACTGATGAAGCCTCTTGGATGAGAGGCGAAACGTCTTCACGGATATAGTATACCAAGTCCAGTTGCACTTGATTCAATTCCTCTGGACACCCCCCCAAGGCTAGACAATCCTGGGGTTCGAACCCAGGACCTTCTTGCTATGAGCCACTGGGCCACTGTGCCGCCCAAATCTCCTCTTAACACTCAATTATAGTATAAAATAGGTTTTTCCAAAGGTTTTGAATCACTGCAACCACAAGAGGTCCTTATCACACAGTCATAACTGTGCACAACATTTATCGGGCTGACAGGCCCGGAAAAGGTTTGCTATGCGACCATTTACACTCAGGGTCCGCGGTGGTGTAGCGGTCTAAGCGTCGGCGTTGTGTCGATGCAGTTGCCCACTGGGGACCGGGGGTTCGCGCCCCGGTCTCCTCAGATCCGACTATGGCCGGACTCGATGAAGCAGCAGTAATTGGCAATGCTGTCTTCGGGAGGGGGGCGGAGTCGGCTTGTGTTCATCACATGAATGCGTCTCTGCGGGTGTGGGGAAAAAGCGGTGGTTCGGCCTGGAGTCGCCTTGTCCCGGAAGTGGGGAGGGGGTCTCCTTCCAGACTGCCGGCCGGAGAGACGCAGTTGGCGAACGCATGCAGTACGAGGGTGGGGGTTTGAACTAAAATAGGGATCGATTGGCCGCTAAAATGGGAGAAAAAGGGGATAAAATCAGAAACATCTACGGCTGACTCAGCTGGGGCAGCAACAAGAGTACATGCAACACTTCCTGTTTCGACCCAGAGGAAGTTGTTCCTTTATAACCTTTGCATGGTTATCGAAATTCTTGTAATAACTTAATAACTAATCATGTCGCTGCCCGATCTGAGTCAGCCGTAGATGTGAGTCACGCATGCGCACCGTCTACTCAGCTCGGGCGGCGCTGGTGGAGCGAGCTAGAGGGGGAGTGGAGAGAGGGAGCGGAGGAGGTGGCCACAACAAACCTTTTTCAAAGGTTTTTGATCGCCGCAACCACGAGCGGTTCATCATACGGTCATAACTGTGCACACACAAACAATTGTTGGGCTGATAGATCCAGCAGTTTGTGGGGTGAGGTGCGGACAGGCACACACACATACACTAACACAGACACACACACAGACACACACACACACGACCAAACGCATTATTCCCTCCAGGCTATCCGTCAGGCGGGGATAATAACCGCAGGAGAGAGCAGTGATGTACTACACTCATTTTACTCTGCCTGTCAAAGCCTCCTAAACTTAAGCCCGTGTCCAGTACGAGTCTTCACGCCGTACATAAAGTCGTTTTAATATGAATATGGGACAGTGGCATTAGCATATGTGTGTGTAAATACAATAACACTCGAGAGTGCAACGCTGCGCCAAATTGTAAAACTGCATTGAATGCTGCACACATTTACCGAGGTAGTCACTCAGTTTTGTATCTGTTTTCATGTTGTTTCACGCATGCGATGTTACTCATTGTGCGGATAATGTCAGAGTCAGAATCGGAAT
Organism: Lampris incognitus; assembly: GCF_029633865.1. Taxonomy (NCBI): domain Eukaryota; kingdom Metazoa; phylum Chordata; class Actinopteri; order Lampriformes; family Lampridae; genus Lampris; species Lampris incognitus. The sequence continues at coordinate 8,392,591 of NC_079216.1, read as the reverse complement.
ACGTTATTCATCCCCGAGGGGAAATTTGGGTAAAGTCTGCACAGGCAATCTGTATATTTTCTATTTTGCAGATCTTCTGCTTTGTTAATGTGCAAAATCGCTCGCCTAGCTTGCTTTGTTCCCTTGGTGTTCCTACATACCCGGATAACCTTGGAGTCTCAGATACCCTCTTCTAGATTTACTGTTACACTCCACTCTTAGTGCTGTGTTATGTCCTTTGTGTCTTTTGAAGGGGTTAGAGACACTCAAGCATCTGGGAAAGTGAGAGGATGCCTGACGAGTGGAGAAGAAGCATACTGGTACTGATTTTCAAGAATAAGGGCGATGTGCAGAGCTGTAGCAACTACAGAGGTATGAAGTTGAGGAGCCACAGCATGAAGATATGGGAAAGAGTAATAGGAGCTAGGTTAAGAGGAGGAGAGGTGATGATCAGCGAGCAGCAGTATGGTTTCATGCCATGAAAGAGCACCACAGATGTGATGTTTGCTGTGAGAATGTTGATGGAGAAGTATAGAGGAGGCCAGGAGGAGTTACATTGTGTCTTTGTAGATTTAGAGAAAGGAGGCGGAGCTGGAGGTGGCAGAGTTGAAGATGCTAAGATTTTCATTGGGAGTGACGAAGAAGGACAGGATTAGGAACGAGTATATTAGAGGGACCGCTCAGGTTGGACGGTTTGGAGACAAAGCAAGAGAGGCAAGACTGAGATGGTTTGGACATGTGTGGAGGAGAGATGCTGGGGATATTGGGAGAAGGATGCTGAATATGGAGCTGCCAGGGAAGAGGAAGGCCAAAGAGGAGGTTTATGGATGTGGTGAGGGAGGACATGCAGGTGCCTGGCGTGACAGAGGAAGATGCAGAAGACAGGAAGAGATGGAAATGGGTGATCCGCTGTGGCGCCCGCTAACAGGGGGCAGCCGAAAGTAGTAGTAGTGATATCTGGGTGATATTCTAGGTAACATATGATAATAACCTGCATCAATTCAACAAATAATCTGCAGCGATGCTGTTCCTTCACTATTTTTATTTTTTTTGATTGAAAATCAAAGGAGGTGAACGCAATTGGATGTTTCACTTTGTTTTATTTTGTACGAGTCGACGTCATCAGTTTTACAACAGTCAACGCCGCCCCATACAAATATATTTCACACAAAGTGTGGCTTTTACCATCATCATCATCATCCTCCTCCTCCTCCTCCTCATCATCATCATCATCAGTAGCGGTGGTGCAGTGGTTAGCACTGTCGCCTCACAGCAAGAAGGTCCTAGGTTCGAACCCCGGGGTTGTCCAACCTTGGGGATCATCCCAGGTCATCCTCTGTGCGGAGTTTGCATGTTCTCCCCGTGTCTGCGGTGGGTTTTCTCCGGGTGCTCCGGTTTCCCCCACCTTCAGAAAGACATGCATGTTAGGGTTAATAGTCCTGTCTGTGCCCCTGACCGAGGCATGGCAAGAGCAACTGGAGTTGGTCCCCGGGTGCTGCACGGCGGCTGCCCGCTGCTCCTAGCTACACAGCTAGGATGGGCTAAATGCAGAGCATAACTTCCCTACGGGGATCAATAAAGTAATCGAAATCATCATCATCATCGGCGGTCAGTCAGGGTCTAGTATGACTGTCCTCCTTCTAGGTCCTTATTGGTCTTCAGGTGGGCGTAGAGGCCGATCCTGGAGCCGCATAATTTGGGCCAATGTGGGCAAGGGTGTGAAGACGTGGTTGAGGATGTGGTTTGGGCCTTATACACTGCAGTCTGCACGCGCACTTCTGCTGGTCCACTTCCCGGGGTTTGCAGAGGATGAGACAACTTCCGTGAGAGCTGTATCTTACCATTTATCTACAGTTTAATTTGGTTTGTCGACATTTGGTCCTTGTGTTGAGCAAGTCTGGTGAGACTGTGAGACAGTTGGGTGGGCGTGGAGGGGGTGAAACTGGGGATTTCATCACCCTTTAAGCACATCTGAGCCTCACACCAAGTCAAAGTACATGCAAACTTAGCCGGCGGTCAAAAAAGCCCTGAACGTATAACATTTATAAAGTTAAGCTCCCCTCCTGTGAGTGGCGCTGGCAGCGATCTGAACACAAAGGTCATATCCTTCAGAAAATGCTGGGAAAGCCCTGCGCACATAAAATCCCCCCCCTGTGGTTTTATCCGTAGAGGATGCTACCCTTTAGCACTGACTGGCTAACCGAGCCACATCTGCTCACAGTTTGAGTCTTACAGATCTCCTTCAGGAAACAGAGCCGGTAGAAATGCAGCTTTGGAGGACGAAGGAGAAGAAGAATCCCTCTACAGTCCGGTGTGCACACGGTAAAACCGAGTCCCTGCAGCGTTTCATTGTTTGTATATAATCAGCAACACTTTATTTGTCATTTCATTTCGAAATGTCGCTTCCCCCAGCCCACGGCAGCGCGACACAAAGACAAATAAAACATCCAGAAAACCTACAAGAACTTCCAAGAACACACGTACTAACTAACACATATCTAAACTAACATATATCCAAACTAAACAACAACAACATCACTGTCCAAGGGGACCAACGCCAGCCAGGAGGACGGGGGGAGCCGCCGGTCTGCATGGGCTAGCGGTTAGCTTAGCCTGCCCCGCTTCCGCGTCCTGTCAGACCGCCCGCGGTGCTACCTCGTCGGGTGCAGCGCCAGGCAGGGGCCGTGGTCTTTGGGCCCACCGGACGCCCAGCAGACCAGGCTGTCTCAGCCAGACACCCTCGACACACCTCTCCGCCCTCCACACGACAACACCAAAAACACCAGTCAACGCCAGGCGAGGGCGCCGCCAGGCCGCCATGTTTAGCATCCCAAATGACAACCACGCAGGCATGCACACACATTTTTTGAACATACACTAAAGCAAACATATGCAATTTTTTGTAAAGGTTACAGTACAGGCTCATCTTTGGCACTCGTGGAGAAGCTCTGTGGCCCTGTGTCTTGCTCAAAGGCACTTTGGCAGTGACAGTAAAACCCTTCGATTTGGACGCCATCTCGCTGATAGCGGTAGTACCTCACAGTGGTGGATGGAGATGCCTTCTCCCACTTGCTAAATGGCACAGACTTGACTTTTTATGCCAAGATTCGGGCGTCCGGGTGGCGTGGCGGTCTATTCCGTGGCCCACCAACACGGGGCTCGCCGGTTCGAATCCCGTGTTACCTCCGGCTTGGTCGGGCGTCCCTACAGACAGAATTGGACGTGTCTGCGGGTGGGAAGCCGGATGGGGTACGGGTCCTGGTCGCTGCACTAGCGCCTCCTCTGGTCGGTCGGGGGTGTCTGTTCGGGGGGGGAGGGGAAGGAAACGTCACCGGGGCATGTCATAAAGATGCAGAGTGACGCAGCTGCGGCACTGTTTTAGTAAAGCTTGACGTGCACACCGCGGGGATGGTTGGCGTGTGCGGCTAGCCCCGCGTGACCAGAGGGAGCCGTGTGAAACCAGTGTACCGCTCGCCACCTCTGTGCATCCGTCCTCACCGGTGATTCCCCTGACGGCCCTGCAGTTTCCCCGCTTGCTTCTATTCATTATATGCGGTGTCAGGGCCCACGTCCGATAGGCGAGACGAATGTAATTCGGTTTGTCTGACTGATAAATGGTGTCCGACGGTCGGCCCGGGAGGTCTCTTCCACGACCGTGACGCAGTGTGAACAGCGGCCCCTGCCAGCCCCACCCCTCCCCGTCGGTGCTGATAGAGCGGGCGGGATTATGCTCGCATCGTCCCGTTCGCCGTGCCAAGTTCATCCGTCACCATTCTGGGCTCTTGCGAGTCCTCCGCCGTCATAGAGGAACGCTGACGTCAGAGCCGGTCTGATCCAGCGAGCCGCACAGAGTCCCGGTGTGCCTCTTAATGAAATGCTGGCGTGAAGTGATGTTGCCACTCTGTCATTTGGGGTGGGGGGCTGTATGCGGGGGTGGGGGTGGGGGGGGCAGACGGTGCAAAGCAGCAGGAGATCCTACGTGTTCAGATGCATTCTGGGTACATGTCTGCGCACACCTGGGCTGTGAGTAATGAAAACCCGGCCAGGGGGCTGTGGCGGTGCTGTTGTGCTGACGCTGGCCCGGCTCGGTCAGGCGGAAGATGGCCCACAGGCGCGCCCGCGGAGATTTGGCCTCTCGGTAGCCCCATCTGTGACCCCATCTTTTTGTAACCCGTTACTCTGACATGGGAGTCACATAAACTTACCACGGGCGGACACTGGGAACGAAGCAAAAGGTCCTGCCGAAGGGGGGAAGTCAGTGTTCGAACCACATATCTCGACGGCCTGTGCCGGTGGGTTTGAGGCCCAACATGGCTGAGAGATGCTGCAAAACGGCTCCGTCAGCTCGAGATCAGTACAGTTGTGATGAAGGGCTGGGTCACTGCGTGTCATAGTTCTTTAGTCAGGTGGTGGGGGATCAGCCAATCAGCGCCCTTGTTGTTAGATCAGATGCCCAAGGAAGCTTGTGAAGGTGGGAGACACCGGGCTATCAGGTCTCCGTGAGGAGTTGGAGAATTCGAGAAAGACTTTACAAATACTCTTTCAAGCCGGTTCTGGAGCGCTTCCCATCCTAAAGTGTGTGTGTGTGTGTGTGTGCAGCAAATCAACCATACACACCCACCAGTTGTTATCGATAAACAGCTCTGAAGTGGGTGTCCTAGTGTCCTGGCGTCCTGGCGTCCTGGTGTCCTGGTGTCCTGGCATCCTGGTGTCCTGGCGTCCTGGCGTCCTGGCATCTTAGTGTCCTGGCATCCTGGTGTCCTGGTGTCCTGGCGTCCTGGCATCCTGGTGTCCTGGTGTCCTGGCATCCTGGCGTCCTGGTGTCCTGGTGTCCTGGCATCCTGGTGTCCTGGCGTCCTGGCGTCCTGGCATCTTAGTGTCCTGGCATCCTGGTGTCCTGGTGTCCTGGCGTCCTGGCATCCTGGTGTCCTGGTGTCCTGGTGTCCTGGCATCCTGGTGTCCTGGCGTCCTGGCATCCTGGTGTCCTGGCATCCTGGCATCCTGGTGTCCTGGCATCCTGGTGTCCTGGCGTCCTGGCATCCTGGTGTCCTGGTGTCCTGGCATCCTGGTGTCCTGGCGTCCTGGTGTCCTGGCATCCTGGTGTCCTGGCGTCCTGGTGTCCTGGCATCCTGGTGTCCTGGCATCCTGGTGTCCTGGCGTCCTGGTGTCCTGGCGTCCTGGCATCCTGGTGTCCTGGCATCCTGGCATCCTGGCATCCTGGTGTCCTGGCATCCTGGCATCCTGGTGTCCTGGCGTCCTGGTGTCCTGGCATCCTGGTGTCCTGGTGTCCTGGTGTCCTGGCATCCTGGTGTCCTGGTGTCCTGGCATCCTGGTGTCCTGGTGTCCTGGTGTCCTGGTGTCCTGGCATCCTGGTGTCCTGGCATCCTGGTGTCCTGGCGTCCTGGTGTCCTGGCGTCCTGGTGTCCTGGCATCCTGGTGTCCTGGCGTCCTGGTGTCCTGGTGTCCTGGTGTCCTGGTGTCCTGGTGTCCTGGCATCCTGGTGTCCTGGCATCCTGGTGTCCTGGCGTCCTGGTGTCCTGGCATCCTGGTGTCCTGGCATCCTGGTGTCCTGGCATCCTGGCATCCTGGTGTCCTGGTGTCCTGGTGTCCTGGTGTCCTGGTGTCCTGGCATCCTGGTGTCCTGGTGTCCTGGCATCCTGGTGTCCTGGTGTCCTGGTGTCCTGGTGTCCTGGTGTCCTGGCATCCTGGTGTCCTGGTGTCCTGGCATCCTGGTGTCCTGGTGTCCTGGTGTCCTGGTGTCCTGGTGTCCTGGTGTCCTGGCGTCCTGGTGTCCTGGCATCCTGGTGTCCTGGCGTCCTGGTGTCCTGGTGTCCTGGCATCCTGGTGTCCTGGTGTCCTGGTGTCCTGGTGTCCTGGCATCCTGGTGTCCTGGCATCCTGGTGTCCTGGCATCCTGGTGTCCTGGTGTCCTGGTGTCCTGGTGTCCTGGTGTCCTGGCGTCCTGGTGTCCTGGCATCCTGGTGTCCTGGCATCCTGGTGTCCTGGCGTCCTGGTGTCCTGGCGTCCTGGCGTCCTGGTGTCCTGGCATCCTGGTGTCCTGGCGTCCTGGTGTCCTGGCGTCCTGGCCGATGCACCACGGTGGTCACGTATTCCCAACCAGGTACAGTTACCGACCGAGCTAGCTTCCTTCATTACATTTGCAATGTTAAAAAAAAAAAAGACACAACAACTGTCAAATGTTGACCCGGGCCCACTGCTGTATGTACCCCTGTGGTTCTCATTCTGCTCCATGGGCACCAGCAGTGCCCAGAAGAGGAGCCTTTTAACTGCGTGTGGCTGATTAATTTTGAACTGCTTCATGTTGCTGTCAAGCTGCACTGAAACTAGATCACAACCTGCCACTGCTGTAGGTGCATGACCAGCCAGACCACTGACACACACACACACACACGCATGTGTGTGTGTGTGTGTGTGTGTGTGTGTGTGGGCCCTGTGTGATGGCCTGGCGGCCTGTCCAGGGTGTCCCCCCCGCCCGCCGCCCAGTGCCTGCTGGGATAGGCTGCAGCATCCCTGAGAGCGGGATAAGCGGTTCGGATAATGGATGGATGGATGGAGATAGGCTGCTGATTTGGCAGTGAAAAATAAATACCAGAAAATGATTCCAAGCCCAAAGTCTCTATTTTCAACTCATGCTGAAACCCGAATGTATCACTTTTCTTTTCCTTGTGATTTCAGTGGGTGGGGAAAGAAGGACACAGATTAGTTTTTTTTTTCCTTTACGTGGTCCACACGCTCTGTGAGTTAAGCTTTGTTAAACTCTTCTATGTGGTGCACATACGGTGTACAAATGAATCTTTGCAGAATAAGGACTTGAGTAACGCACTGCCGGTTTCCTGTTCTGCCAGGTAGGTCAGAACCTTAACGTGCTCTCCCAGGTGTAAAACCTCCCTGACCGGACCAACCAACAGGCCGATGTAAGGAACTGCCTGGCAGGACGGGAAACCAGCAGCGGCGGTGCCATCTGAGGACCTGATTGAGAGCCAATAAGACTTACCAAGGCCGGTCTCAGTGAGCGTCCTGCCCCGTGGAGACGTCGTGAGGACGGACGCGGTTGACCGTTGAGGGTTTCGTGGATGATGGAGGCAGCCGAGGCCGGTCTGTGTCCGTTCGTAAGACAAGTTTACTCATCCTGCACATCCTGCACAATTCAAAGGGCTGCATATCAACACGTAGAAAAGAGAGGCAGAGCGAGAGATTGAATAGTAAGATTAATAACAACCACCACAGACATGGAATAGGTATGAAACATAATGAAAGGGGTAACGGTCCCGAGTTTTCTTCAGGGAGACGTGGAGGTGAACATGACCTGGATTTAAAGGAGCTCACGCTCGGGGCAAATCAAATCTCAGCCAGTTTTGTTCCAAGCGAACGTAGCGCAACAACTGCTTCTGTTCTCGGCTCCTACCACTGCCTTTACCACTGCCTTGTCACGAAACTCGCCATTTTTTGTCCCCCCCCCCCCCCCCAAAAGTCACTGACACCAATCTTTACCCGTACAACACATTCTGTATTGAAACAGCTCCTGTGTTGGCAGGTAAGACAGGCTGCCAGAATGAATAAGATGTGCAAGTGGGGGTTGATCAGCCATTAACCGGGGTACTTCACGGGGCACATTTCGAAGATGAAATTGCAATGCAATGGTCCTCACACGACAACACACATAAGAAACCACCTTCATGCAAAGGAAAAGGTGTGTGTGTGTGTGTGTGTGTGCATGTAGACGATGAATGTGTGCATGCTCGTTTATGAATGTGCTGATTGGCAATGGTGGTGCAAGATACGAAACTAGATGGTGTAACAGCGGTGCTCAATCAGGTCCTCGGGTGCCACCCGTACTGCTGGTTTTCGGTTCCCCCACACAGCTCATCCCATTCACCTGTTGTTCCAGGTCCACATCCTCCCTGTTAGGAGACTGGAATAACTGGAGCAAGAGGGAACTGCTGGTACCTGAGGACCTGATTGAGAGCCACTGCTGTACCCTACTTAAGTTGCTTGAGTCTAAAATACTAAGATGTGTTTTTGTTTCATGTTTCATAACAGGGGAACTGGATAAATCGTCTCAGGCCTTGAATGGGGACGGATGAAAGCGGAGCAGAGGCTTTTGTCAGCCGCTCGAATTGCCACTCCGTGCCGTTCTCCCCTCTCTCTTCTCTCAGCAATTAGCGCTGCAGGCCCTTTTCTCTGGCGCATTATGGCGCGTGCATTAAAGTTTATTTCGAGTCCTTTGAAGTGTCATTAGAGACGGCACGAGGGGGGGAGGGATGAATTGAGACGCTGAACATGACATTCTCGTCCGCCTCTGAACAAGGCGCGCCGCCGTGCAGGGCCGGACGGCGTCTTAAACAAGAGAGAGAGCGAGCGAGGTGGAGAAGGGATGGTGATGCATCACAGGTATTCTCTCTCCCCGCGGATGACCTTGAGGATGAAGCACTCCATTATGTTTTATTAGGTTACCGAACTCCGTACAAGTTTTATGATTCATAGCTCCTGATTTCACGGTGCTTTGCAGCCCATTTGACAGGGCCGAGTTTGGCGGGGGGGGGGGCTGGAAGGGGGGGGGCTGAGGATAACTGCTTTTGCTATAGTTCCATAGACTTTGCTGAAGAAAGTACAGTAAGATTGTGGCTTTAACTTGTCAGCTGTGAAATGGGCCTACTAATGCAATTGCAACAGTGCGTACACACACACACACACACACACACACACACACACCACATGTGCACACATCAACCTACATACGCATACACACAGTAAATAGGTCTGCAACTCGTATATTCATATATTTAAACACTCTACCCATGCCCTTTCTTGCCCCTTGTCTCCACTTTCTTCGATTCACTTCACTTTGGGTGGGGAGGAGGAGGAGGTGGTGGTTTGGGGTTATGGCTGCAAGATATCCTTCGGTTGACTGAAGAGAAGGTCAAATTTTAAGGAAATATGGAGCAATTTTGGACAGCACAGCACAGGTAGGCTGGTGAAATACAACACCATTACTTATGATACCAGCCCTTGCCATCTCGCTAATGGCTCGGGTTCAAAAGTGGAACGGTGGAATACTCAACGGGAGCAACACGGAAGACAAAACGCAAATAGGTGATTCATCAGTGTCATCGCCATCCTCGTTTCCGTGTGAATATTCATACTCCGGCCTTCCTAACCGTCAGAAGCGTGCTCATGGGCGCTGACGGTTTGGATGCAAGTGCTTCTTTTCCCCCGTTGGGTTCAGTGCAACTGGGCGAAGGAGACACAGGAAGTTGTGTACACGCTCGATGCGCTGCAGCTGCAGCTGCGAAGACATCCCGAGTTATATCCACACTTTGAGGGCAAATGAAGCGGAGTGCAGTTTTAGGCTCCTGTCCATCACTTTAAAAAAAAAAAAAAATCAAAACCACACGTGACGTTTGGAGCGACGTGCACTGTGTAGTGATATAATGCTATTGTAATTTGGGGATTGTACCTACTCTCATGTTTTTTGGATTGACCTAAATAATCTCATAAATAACAAAATTGACTCTTCTTGTAAACTGCACAGCCAACATGTTTTATTTGGTCTGTCACAAAATGAGGAAATAAGCTCAGAAAAAATGTATATTATCAACCTTCTATTAATATTTGCTAAATTTCATATTCATTGTACCAAATTTGCACACCAGCGTCCAAACATTAGTGCATTCAAAGCACTTCTTTCATCCTATTTAGGATCTTTAAAAGAATGTATGAATCCTAAAGCCAGCAAAACCAGAAGACTATGTGAAGAATATAATTTAACTTAAATCCTGTATCTCGAGCTTTTTTTTATTTTGTCTTTTCTTTTTTTATGGATATGTAAATTTTAATTTTGAAATAATTTATATGTTTTGTTCAATAAAAAAAAAGATATAATAATGCTATTATGAGCGGTTATTTTCTTGCCCGGTGCGGGATTTGATACGGGGTGTACTCCACCACAAGGCGACGTCACTAACCACTCGGCTAAAGGGTCAGACCCGTTAGCTAGGGGGGTAACGTGTCTTATTAGTAGTTTACACTATGTATATCCACTGGAACTACACTAGGTGTTATGTACTACCCGGACTGTTATTATGGTTACACCACTACCATGTATGGTTATTACGTCTGCCTATTGAGCCACGATTAAACCTGAGTTCTATAACCCGGTGTGGTCATTGATCCTCTACCAATACTACCCCCAAGTATTACTTCACACTGCATCCCAAATTGCATGCTAGCGTAGCCAGCCAAATGTCTTCTTTTATTCTATTTCTTTATTTTCCCTGAACTTTTTTTTTAATTGTCGTGAACTTCCCCAAAATTGGTTCCTACATGTAAGTAGGTTCCACCCGAGCGGTTTTCAACGCACACCTTTTGTTCCCCGGGGGCGCTGTTCCTTCCGGTGTGACACCTCCGAGCCTCGCCGTGTGGAGACGCGCAGAGAGGACGAACCCTTGTTTTCAGTTTCTAGCGAAGAAGAATAAACCCCACAAATCTCCAACCCCGGTGTGTGTATCACTCAGCTACACAACGCAGAGACGGAGAGCAGTTGCTAGTCCGTTACACTAGTATACTATTTAGTACACCAACATAGTACACGACTGGTTATAATATGTCCTAAACCACAGTGTGAGTCAGGTAGTACGCAACAAAATACGCGGTAATACTACATCCGGTGAAATATCGGCGCACACTACGCTGGTATGAGTATCCCACAATGCATTGCGGCACTCCACGACAACGACCAACAATGGCGGAGGGCGGCACAAAAACCAACCAGCGGGCAGTTGGAGCCGTTCAAATGTAAGTAGCAGTTTTCGCTACGCTAAGCAGAGATTAGTTGAAGACATCTTTTGACTTTTACACTTTTTACCATTTTACTCTTTAAAAAAGTGAGAGTCAGCGCACCGGTGGAAGTTTATATGTCATGTCATGTCATGTCAAACCGCAAAGCGCTGAGAGGAGGTGGCGTGGCTCTACGGCGAAGTCGTGTGTCCGAATAACCAGTACACTTTTTACTCACGTACTAATAGTACACTGGAAGATAGTACACATATGTAGTACGTAGTATGTGGTTTCAGATACATTCAGCTGCCCGAACCGATCGGCCAATGACAGCCCTCAAATGCTTCTCTTCCTGAATTAGTAGATCATGTGATCATAGGTAGTAGATCATGTGATCATAGGTTAGTAGATCATGTGATCACAGGTTAGTAGATCATGTGATCACATGTTAGTATATGTGTGATCATGTGATCACGTTAGTATATGTGTGATCACAGGTTAGTAGATCATGTGATCACAGGTTAGTAGATCATGTATTCACAGGTAGTAGATCATGTGATCACATGTTAGTATATGTGTGATCACAGGTAGTATATCATGTGATCACAGGTTAGTATATCATGTGATCACAGGTTAGTAGATCATGTATTCACAGGTAGTAGATCATATGATCGCAGGTTAGTATATCATGTGATCACAGGTTAGCAGATCATGTATTCACAGGTAGTAGATCATGTGATCACATGTTAGTATATGTGTGATCACAGGTAGTAGATCATGTGATCACAGGTTAGTAGATCATGTGATCACAGGTAGTAGATCATGTGATCACAGGTTAGTATATGTGTGATCACAGGTAGTAGATCATGTGATCACAGGTAGGCGGCTATTCTAAATGCCAACTGCAGAATGTGTTAAATTGAAAAAATAAATCTAATACAGGATAAATAAATCGACAATAACACAAAGGTTCCCCAGATACCCTTACTTAAACAGCGCATATATAATGCATATTATATATATATATATATATATATATATATATATATAGCCAGTCATAAACCTTCATACTGTCATGTAACACAATGCGCTACTTTCAAAACGCTAAATGTTCCTTGTGTGTGTCTGAGCAACTGAATGAATAGGTTTCATGGTGTGTGATATGTTAATAAGATAACTATTCTTTGGCTCTGCACTTTTTTTTTCTCCAGTTTTGGTGGTTCTGTTTTTTTGCACAGAGAATAATTAGCTCAGATCCCCTTGAGCGCCAGCCTCCTCAGGTGTGCCCTGGGCTCCTTTTGGTACCTGAGGACATGAGAAGATGAAGGAACAAAGAAATCTCAAAGTATGTAAAGTTACAAGCACCCATTTGCCAAGCTGCAGCACAATCTGTAATACCCCTGAATGATAGGAACCGTACTCGTGATTTAGAGAGACGGGTCGATGCAGGGCTGTATAGGACGGAATAGGGTTGCTGTCATTAGCCTGAGTGCAAGTTATTTGGTTTGGGTGGGCCATTATCAGAAAAGGGTAAACGTCTGGAAAAGGGCAGATCTCTCTGTTTGTTCATCTGTTGCAGAAGCCGTGCATTTGCATGGCCATCATCATTGAAGCAAGGCTGCAAGTCATTTGGAGAGCAGACAGAAAACAATGAAAGTGAGGGTGACATTTCAAATAAGCACGTTGATCACGCTGAGAAAACGAGAGCCTTGAACTGAGCACTTCTGAATTCTTTTGTGGCTGTCTAGTCTGATATGTGTTGACCTAGATGGAGTAATAGAGGACATAAATCCACGGAAGGCTCCACGGCGGAAAAAAGCCACTTCAGAAGATTCCTGCTTTGATCATAGCTTCATTTACTGTGGCAGCGCGTGGTATTAAAATACATGTAGATACATCTGACATGGCCATCACGAGTGCAGACTCACGTGAGGCTGGAGCATGAAAACATACCGAGCAGGAAAACATACTGAGCAGGAAAACATACTGAGCAGGAAAGTATACTGAGCAGGAAATACATACTGAACAGGAAATACATACTGAGCAGGAAATACATACTGAACAGGAAAACATACTGAGCAGGAAATACATACTGAGCAGGAAAACATACTGAGCAGGAAATACATACTGAACAGGAAAACATACTGAGCAGGAAAACACAGCAGGAAATACATACTGAGCAGGAAAACATACTGAGCAGGGAAACATACTGAGCAGGAAAACACAGCAGGAAATACATAAAGAGCAGGAAAACATACTGAGCAGGAAATGCAGTTTGTGAAGCCCGTGAATACTCACAGCCAAAAAGGATTTGATCAGACTTAGCCGAGCCAAGGGCGTCTACCCAGATCGATTCCAGGAAGAGACAAAAATCCATATTAATGAGCAAGGTGTAAGCTTGTAGTGTAGGCTTATCCCTCATGGTCATGTCTTGTGTCTATGAACAATACAGTATATTAATCCTGAGTCAAAGACTGTTGGTTTGCTATATCAGAAAGGCCAAATCGGATTTGTTTTTCCTATCAGCTCCAAACGTAGGTAATGCCGGCCCGCATACCTGAAAATGAATGAATGAATGGAAACATATATGAACCCTGTGTTTTACAAATCCTTGATGTAATTTTTAAAAGGATCCCAAATTATCATACATTTGCATATGAGGAATTTGACGTGGTACATTGCTCTGTTACACAAGTAAATAGGAAATAATTGTAAAAAAAAACAAAAAAACCCCCACAATAATAGCTAGACATGAAGATATGATAAAAATAGGTATATGGTGCCGATCCAAGCTGTGTGGAATAGTCAAGGTGTGCTATAACAGAGGTGTGCTGTTTACAGATGAGTCCGGCTACCGAGAAGGCATCAGGTATGCTGCATCAGATCAGATGCATCAGATCAGACGGGTGCATTTTCTACCCCTAGATATGGACTGACCTCGCCTTGTTCGACAAAACCCAGACATGTCAAACTGCACACCCCGCCACGCTGATTCGACCAGTCTCCTGAACACGCCACGCTGAAGGAAGGAACACCGGGAGCAGAGCGCCACGCTGGGCTCGCAGCACAGCGGGCGGGCTCCGTGTCTGTCACATTAGGCGGCTCTTGAGAGAACACAGGGCCTAACAGATCAGAGGGGTGTGTAAACAGGCTGGCGTGTATCTGTGATCATCCCGTGGTCAGGTTGTTGAAGAATAAACAGGTTTCCATTAGCAGATATTCCTCTGATCTCTCTGTGGCTGCTTCTCATAATGGCCTACACTACCCCAGCCCCCAAACAGCCGCCCGTATGTCCTACCTGGCATGAAGAATCCAGTTGTCCCATCAGGTCCAGCAGTGCTGAATGAGGACGGCCATGCAGCAGGTGACATTCTGCAGGTCCCGAAACCGTATCGACCTTACAGCTGTCTTGGCTCCATTGCGCGTCAAAAATATTGACGCTTTATGTCTCGATGCTCAATAACCCAGGTTAAGAGAGGTGCGTCACCACTCAAAGAATTGTCTCCTTCGAGCCGGATTCGAACCAGCGACCTAAGGATTTCAGCTGTCCTATCCCTACAGTCCTCCGCTCTACCAACTGAGCTATCGAAGGGACGGAGGCGTGAGGAAACGTATCTCAGCATAAACCTCGTATCCAGATGAGCCGAGTCAACTTTCTCTCGATATTGATGTTTTAGGCACAAAATAGAACTCGGCAGTCACAAAATAAAAGGGAATGCAGTAAATCCCACCCTTATCCACTGTTCCTGACATGTACAGCTTCTTCCTCATTGTTAGTACGCTCCGTCTCATCCCATCTCATAGTGGTGAAAGCACCGACCTGTCTGTACGGGGAACACGTCAGTGTGTGCTCACTTCCATTCGCAGTTCTTTTACACTGTGGTTGATTTGTTAAAAACAATTCAAGGGGTCTAGTGGTGGGTGGTGGGGACTTCCAAAAACCCACAGTCCGTTTTTGTTTATTTGTTTTTTTTCAACCCCCCCCCCCCCCCCCCAATTGTATCCGGCCAATTACCCCACTCTTCCGAGCCGTCCCGGTCGCTGCTCCCCCCCCTCTGCCGATCCGGGGAGGGCTGCAGACTACCACATGCCTCCTCCCATACATGTGGAGTCGCCGGCCGCTTCCTTTCACCTGACAGTGAGGCGTTTCACCAGGGGGTCGCAGTGCATGGGAGGATCACGCTGTTCGCCCCAGTTCCCCCCCGAACAGGCGCCCCGAACGACCAGAGGAGGCGCTAGTGCAGCGAAGAGGACACATACCCCATACCCACATCTGGCTTCCCACCCACAGACACGGCCAATTGTGTCTGTAGGGACGCCCGACCGAGCCGGAGGTAACACGCACCATCACTTTGTAAATGATAACCACAGGCCTACCCGTTCCAGCCATGACAGATTTTCACACACGAGGTGTAATGAAAGACCGTCTGAGAGCTCTGAAAACATGTCTCTCATATGGACTGGGTTTAAACTCTGATGGTGGATTTATACCTGCCCAGATCAGGATATAGCACATAGCGCTGTTAACCCAAATAGGAAGGTGCTGTGGCAGTTTTACTAAGGGTTGGTGTTTGTCTTTATTTGTTTTCTTTAACGGGGTGATGGTAACCCCTTGCTTCCCTGTTCAAACCGACTCCTGTTTTTACATAAATTCATCCAGAGTTGGTTTGATGGGAGTGGATGCTGTTCGTTGAGATTCGCTCCTTTGGTGACACGCATTTTAAGCGGGTGGCTGCGTTATGAAGCCAGAGGCCTCTTGAGAGAAACTGCTTCGCTCGGGCGCCATCTTGGAATCGCTGCCAGGCGGGAAGTTCTTCACCAACAACACGACCCCTATCTTTTACAGTGGGGAGTCGTCGGTGTGTACCGGTTCTCCTTCTCCTTCTCCTCTCTCTCTCTCTCTCTCTCTCTCTCTCTCTCTCTCTTTCTTTCTCAGGTGAACTGTTGCTCAGCCGTGGGTGGTTTGCCTTGACTGGCAGGGGGATAATAGGCTGGCTCTTACCGCTCTGGGGGTTCTTCCTCCCTCGTCATTTGTGTTTTTGTTTTTTGATTTGTTTGCGCATTTACTTGCACCACGTCTTCCTTAGTCATTCTTTAATAAATGTACTTATTATTTACAATCTGCATGTGGCTTCCCCCTTAATGTTGCCGTGCTCGAGCCAGGCATGGGTAACATGTGGGGGTTCGTCCGACTGAGGAATGAGTCCAGAAATTGGTGAAATTGGTTTCCTCCACAAACTGGTCAGAAAGTACAGTGGCTGAAGATGAGTTATGGACGGAAGCTGACAGGTGTAAATCACCTGAGTCAGTGAAGTTAACGGGGGCGACCCACGCAGAATTTATTTGTTTTAGTGAAGTTAATTTTTCTTTCTTTCTGTGATTTACCAAGGAAAAACCATCTTAGAGAAATGAGGTGGTTCGGGCATCTGATTAGGATGCCAACTGGGCGCCTTCCTTCTGAAGTTTTCCGGGCACGTCCAACTGGGAGGAGACCCTGGGGTAGACCCAGGACTCGCTGGAAGGACTACATGTCCAATCTGGCCTGGGAACGCCTTGGGATCCCCCAGGAGGAGCTGGAGGGCGGTGATGGGGAGAGGGATGTCTGGAGTGCCCTACTTAGCTTGCTGCCACCGCGACCCGACCCCGGAGAAGCAGCTGATGATGATGAGATGAGATGAGATGAGACGTGATGTGATGTGATGCGATGCGATGCGATGAGGTGAAATGAGATGATGTGATGAGATGTGATGAGATGAGGTGATGCGATGAGATGTGATGAGATGAGCTGTGATGAGATGAGATGAGATGTGATGTGATGAGATGCGATGCGATGAGGTGAAATGAGATGATGTGATGAGATGTGATGAGGTGATGTGATGAGATGAGCTGTGATGAGATGAGCTGTGATGAGATGAGATGGGTTTGTGGAGGAGTGGAGGGAGTTCCAGGTTGTCCGGCAGAAAAGGTGTTGGCTGCTGGATGTACCCTTTGTGCTTGCCAGTGTTGGAAGATAGGTGTGTCTGATGTTGGGGAGAGATTGTAGGGTGGGTTAGAACCCACCTGAGCTACGTGATCCCCGACGCAGGTAAAGACCACTTAACACGGTTTGTTTTGTTGTCTTTGTTTGTTTGTTTTTGGTGTTGTCGGACGCCGGGAGGGGGCTTCTTGTGCCGACATCCAAGACAATACTGGCCATCAGCTGGACATCCTTCCTGGTCGTTCTTGTCGGTATCACAGATGAACCTATTCAGCTGATCTGCTAAAGTTTATGTACACAGTGTGCATTCAGCAGCTTTATACATCCTATAGACTGTAACAGTGTAATATGCTACGTGTTCTGAAATGGTCTACCCGGCATCCTGTCTGACCCGGATGTCTGTTATAAGGTTTAACAAGGTGTAATTTACAAGATACTCCTGGTATACTCATATGGACCGACTTTCGGCCAATGACTGATGTTTGCATATACTAACAATCATGCAACAACTCTGTCATTACCATTAATGCAGAAACCTTCATTATGTTGTTGAGACGTGTGCCACCCTGACGCCAAATTTCCTTTCAAACTGGTCCTAAAATGAGCCAATTAACGTCCTAGTTAGAACGAGACGTCCATATAATGTCCTAACAATGTCACATATCATCTGGACATGGAGCTAAATTAATACTGGAGTCATGACTTTTTTCTCATAATGAAACACAAAAACATTAATCCTGATTTTTTTTTTTTGGAAAATAAATTTTATTTTTGATACAAAATTGCCAACAGCAACATAAAATATGAACACAGTACCAAAATATGAATAAAATAAAATAAATTCTGGTCAAAAGTGAGCATGTTTTATCTAATGCTCGGTATAAATTTGACACCGTTTTCACAAACACCTTTGACGCACACCACCCTCATGCTCCGGGAGGAGCTGCTGGAGGTGTTCCCCACCCCGATGGCTGCATCCCCCCTGCTGTGAAGAGGTGGAGCTCCAGTGCCACGGAGCTCCACCTCTTCACACCATCTGAAGGAAGAGAAAGTAAACATGTTAATACACAACAAGAGTAAAAAAGAAAACAATATTCGCATGTGTCAGAGGTCAGTTGGTATTTACTAAATTGTTAATTATTTGGGGTATTTCTTACTGTTAATTGTTTGTGTTTGTCATACCCCCTTTATTTTGTTGTTGTATATTTCCATCTAATTTATGTAACAGGTTAATTTGTAACTGCATACGTGTTCATTTTTATGTGGTAATATCTATAATCCAAGATGTTCTGCCCAAACTGGTTTTTCTAGGATTCAGTGTTCATAATTAATTTTTCCAATTTAATTTTGTATTATTTGGTGCAGTATTGATGTCTGTGGATGTGCTACATGGCTTCCTGCCCCCAGGTTCTGCCTCTAAGTAAGTGGAGTGAATTTTGAAGCAGACGTAGTGGAAGAACAGCTCTCTCCGTTGTTGTTGTTGTACATTGCAGGAGCTGGTGCGCAGCTAGCAGTTTTTAGCAGCAGAGAAAACATGCTGGTGGTGAAAGTGAACATATGCTGCTTAGGTTTGGTAGTAAAGTGTAGAAATAAAGACACTGCAAGTTATACTGCATCCCAGCATCTGCTTGTGTCTTTGGCTGCAACACATGCATTGACAGGTTAGTGACTGGTGGACTGGTGGTCTTAGGTCAGTGATGTATGGAGCCTTATACTTAGGGCATCATAGTGTGTATGAATACAAACGGGCAAAACCCGACAGGCCACTATCAGGGGCACAAAAACTGAACTTTGAACTCCTCCAAGAAACATAAACGACAATCATCTTTGGTATGTCATAGTGAGGAGGATGCCTTGAGATAGAGAATAGACGAGATGGAGAAGGAGCCTTAAAACGCGTCTTGTCAAGCTGTCCTCCTCCCCTCGTGTTGCACTCCGCCATTAAGGCGTCGGTCATTATTCTTTGGAATGTGTACAAATTACTTTGTCTCAAACAACAGCATCATTTACTAATTACAATACGCAACTTTTGATTTAAAAAGAAAAAAGCTCCATGAAGTTAGTTGATGTACTAGTTCTATTAGATAGACAACACATCTACAGTCTGGTGTTGCTGTTCGGACTTTCCTTTTCCCCTCTTCTCATGTTCTCATGTTCTGTGTGGTCTTCATTGGGTTTTGCCATTTCCCTTGTTTTCTTCTTCAGCTGGTGCAGCGAGCGAAACTGCCCCTCTGCATGCGTTCAGGTGTGCAGTTGATGTCCTCTGCGCTGTCTAGTGGTGAGTGAAACGCTAGCACCAGCTTTGCCTGGCTTCCCTTAGAGGGGAAAACTAGACGTTTTGGCCAATCAGCTCGAGACCAGCTTTGACTGAGCTCAACGTTGGGCGATTCATCGTTTAAAATAAAGGAGGCCAGGTTGACCCTGGCTTCTCGCCAGTCAAATCACTGTCGTCATTATGGAGCGAAGCAAAACTGTGGGGGTGTCTGGGTAGCGTCATTTCCGTTGCCTACCAACACGGGGATCGGCAGTTCGAATCCCCATGTTACCTCCGGCTTGGTCGGGTGTCCCTACAGACACAATTGGCCTTGTCTGTGGGTGGGAAACTGGATGTGGGTATGTGTCCTGGTCGCTGCACTAGCGCCTCCTCTGGTCAGTCGGGGCACCTCTTTGAGTGGGAACTGGGGGGAATAGCGTGATCCTCCTACGTGCTACATCCCCCTGGTGAAACTCCGCACTGTCAGGTGAAAAGAAGCGGCTGGTGACTCCACATGTATGGGAGGAGACATGTGGTAGTCTGCAGGCCTCCCCGGATCGGCAGAGGGGGTGGAGCAGCGACCGGGACGGCTTGGAAGAGTGGGGTAATTGGCCGGATGCAATTGGGGAGAAAAAGGGGAAAATCCCAGAAAAACAAAAAACTGCCTACTACACGTAGTGCAGGCGGAACCAGTTAGCAGAATGGAGACGGGGACCTCCAGTTTCCCGTAAAAATCCTTGCTTTTGAGCTGCAACAGAAGGGTGGGCCTTACCCCGTTGTATATTCAATTAATTGGGATATTTATATGCAATTGGGAGTGTTTGAAGACCTCCAGCTATGTGTTTATTCTTAAGATGATGAGCACCTCAGAGGCAGCGTCATGTTCTAGCTTGTATAGAGCTAGTGTGTGATTGTGTGTGCATCTTTTAGAGCGAAGGGCATTATTTGCTGATTGTAGTTATATTGTTGGAGATTTCCCCTCATAAGGGTGTGCACATAATTCATCTTTTACTAAGAACCAGTGCTGATGGCTGTGAGAAGTCTGCATGAGTTGTTGTCCAGTATTTGGAGAGAGAAAATAAATCAGACCTCGTGTTTTGTAGTCCACAAAAGCCTTGTAAATGCAATGGCTCCTGAGGAATGGGGATATAAGCACGAATGAGAAGCATTACTCCAGCAACACTCGTTTAGTCTGGTGTGTAAAAGCAGGTAAGATGTGCATTGAATAGCGGCAAGACAAAAGGCTTCGCCCACCACTTTAGACTCACTTCCTTACCGGAGAGTACCACCTGCTCACCACCAGAGACTACGGCAAGTCTTGTCGGAAACTGAGGGACGGGATGATACGGAAATCTGTGAGTATGCCTCTGTGAGTATGTTGGTGATGGTATGGAAGAAAGAAGGACGGAAGTTTGAGGATCGGCACCGATTTCCAGTGGTTGCATGCGAGAACACTTAAGGATGCCCACCCGCTCCCAAACCAGTCAGACTGCCTGGCCGCCTTGGGAGGAAACACCTACTTCAGCACGATGGACTTAACGTCCGGCTTTTACAGTATCCCCATGGCTGAAGAGGACAAGAAGTACACGGCCTTCGCCACAGCGCGAGGCCTACACGAGTATAACAGGATGCTGCAAGTTCTGCCCCTCTCACGTCTTTTCTCTGCCTCTGAATGATGACTTTAACCCTCTCTCCCCTGTCTTGTCTCTTCTCCTGTCTATGTGAATGGTGTGATGCGAGTCTCCCCTGTGTGCATGCGTAGTCTGTCCTCCTGTCAGGTCTCCATGGTGATGGTGGTCACGTGGCTCAGGTCCTGGGCTGTTCCGTTGGCATCTGGAGACTGCTTGGCATCCTGCTCATCACGTTCTTCATATATCTTATAAATTCAAAGAGAGACGCCCATGTTTGGGTTAGTACTCCTGTCTGTGCCCCTGACCGAGGCATGGCAAGACGAACTGGAGTTGGTCCCCGGGCGCTGCATGGCGGCTGCCCACTGTTCCTACCTACTCAGCAAGGATGGGTTAAATGCAGAGGAAGAATTTCCCTACGGGGATCAATAAAGTATCTCAAAATAAAAAAAAAACCCAAAACATTATGATTCTGTTATCCTGTTTCAGTGTTGTATTCTGTTGTGTAAACACAACAGCCATTATACGTCTGTCCGCCTTGGGAGAGCGGTCCCTCCTCTGTTGCTCTCCCTGAGGCTTCTTCCTAGTTTTTCTCCCTGTTAAAGGGTTTTTTTGAGGGAGTTGCTCCTTATCCGATGCGAGGGTCTAAGGACAGGATGTTGTGTTGCTGTAAAACCCACTGAGGCCAATTTGTGATATTGGGCTACCCAAATAAAATTGACTGGGCTTGAGTAGTTTTGATCTGAAGGATGGATTTGATTGAAATAGTGAGCGATTAAACATCACAGAACTCCCCTCAGTGGTGACTTTGATGTTGAGTTGTTGAACAAAAGGCTTAGTTGGCAGTTTAATCCTTAATTTCACCAAACTAGAGCCAGGATATTGGCATGGTTATGCCAGTTAGTAGACTTAAGGTGTCATGTGGTGACTAGTCGTTCTCCTGATTTCCTATGTTAGATGCCCTTATTGTAAGTCGCTTTGGATAAACGCGTCGGCTAAGTGACTGTAATGTAGCGTATTTAGAATGGTGTAATGTAAAAGATGTTATTTTGGTATTTGTTTCTGATCTCTGATGGGGGGGGGGTGTTACGGCCTTCCCTGGTCTGCCCACTGTGTGTACATGTTCTCTCTCTCTCTTTCTTATCCCCTGCTCCTCTGTGTCTGTCCAGACTTGCAGCTCCTGGTAATGAGCAGGTGGTACTCTCCGGTAAGGAAGGCGGAATGGATGCTCATTGGTAAGTCTGAGGTGATGGACGAAGCCTTTTGTGTCGTTGCCGTTCAGTGCACATCTTGCTCGCTTTTACAGACCAGATTAAACGAGTGCGGTTGCCGGGGTAATGCTTCTCATTCGCGCTTATATCCCATTCCTCAGGAGCCACTGCTTTTAAATGGCTTTTGTGGACTGCAAAACAAGACAAGGTCTGATTTATTTTCTCTCTCCAAATACTGTACCACAACACATGCAAACTTCTCACAGCCGTAAGCACTGGTTATTAGTAACGTGAATTCTGTGCACACCCCTATGAGGGGCATCTCCAACAATATAACTACAATCAGCAAATAACAACAGTGACGTTCACTCTGAAAGAGGCACACACAATCACACACTAGATCTATACAGGCTGAAACCTGAAGCTGCCTCTGAGTTTCTTCGCATCATCTGAAGAATAAACACAAAGCTGAAGGTCTTCAGACACCCAACTGCATGTAAATATCACACTTTAGTCATGCTTTAATAAATGTACTTATTTACGTGTGTAATGATATATTATCTGCATTTCATATTTAGGAACAAAGGTAAATTGTACACAACACGGAGTGTTAAACGTTTATCCTAGAGGGCGCTGTTTTCGCAGAAAATACTGTAGCGACCGGGGGGAGGCGGTCGCTCTGTCTATCGGCGGTTCTGTGCTGGGGATTGCAGGTGCTTCTCAGCCTAGCCCCAGCGGAGCAGCGTGACCTCCTGGCCCTGACCACGGCGCTGGAGAGGCGATTCGGGGAATGACTCTTCACTGACCCGAGCAGGGACCAGCCAGCCAGCCGCCGCCATGAAGGAGACAGCCTGGGTACCTTCGCCGCAGATGTACAGCTGCACGCCCAGCATGGTTACCCGCAGTTCAACGCAGCCACCCAAGAGGAACCGGCCCTCCACGTTTTCCTGCAGGGGCTCGTGGTGGAGGGGTTACGTCAGTATGTCCGCCTCGCCATGCCCCAGTCTTTCAGCGAGGCGCCCTGCGAAGCTAAACGGGCTGAGGTGGTACTCTCCAGGAGGCTTACCCAGCACAAGGCCCCGCTCTCCGACCGAATCATGTTGTGAGCTCCAGGGTAACTCTAGTAGCGTGAACAGAAAGAGGACTGAGGCCCCCATCAGAGCTGAAGTGGACCAGAAAGAGAACTGAGTCCTCTTCTCGATGAACTGACAATGTGAACACAAGGAGACCCGAGTCCCTTTTCTGTTGGTCCACTTTTTGGTCCACTTTTAAGAGGACGAGTTTGGTTCGTTTAAAGAGAACTACATGTGAAAACACGCTTAGTTCTGTCGGTGTGTAAATAAAGGCGCACTCCGGGGTCGTGCGGTGTACGAGACACGGGGGCTGCCATTAAAAAGACATATTTGGCGTTCAGCTTCTTCCACGCCGGCTCGCCACAATACAAAACTGCTAGGCCATGCAGAGCGGCAGTTCCGATAACTCCGAGGGCGGTCCGACAGGACGCGGAAGCGGGGCAGGCTAAGCTAACCGCTAGCCCATGCAGAGTGGCAGTTCCGATAACTCCGAGGGCGGTCCGACAGGACGCGGAAGCGGGGCAGGCTAAGCTAACCGCTAGCCCATGCAGAGCGGCAGTTCCGATAACCCCGAGGGCGGTCCGACAGGACGCGGAAGCGGGGCAGGCTAAGCTAACCGCTAGCCCATGCAGAGCGGCAGTTCTGACAGCCATGCTGGCTGGCGTTCGTTCTCTGGGCAGTGATTTTTGGACTGTGTTGCACTGAGGGTACAGTGTTGTTATCCGTTTATTTGTTTGTTTGTTTTTTTGGTTTTGTTTTGCTTTGTTCTCTGTTTTTTGTATGTTTTTGATGGTGTCATTTTTGGGAATTTTGGATGTGTTTTTGTGGGCTGGGGGAAACGGAATTTCGTAAATTGCTCCTGATTCTTTTTAAACTGTATTCTCTGTTGCAATTTAATCCAATTCAGGGTCGTTGGGAGCTGGCACCTACCCCAGCAGGCATCGGGTGCAAGGTGGGATAGCATCCTGGACGGGACACGGGTGAGTTGCAGCACACAATTACCAGCCACTAATATACCCCCCCCCCCAGTATACCCCCCACTAATATACCCCCCTCATGTCAGTATATTTGAACTATGGGGGGAAACCAGTGTAAACTCTTCCACCACTATACAAACTACACATAGAGGAACTGGAAGTGAACCCGCTCCTGCTTCTGAGGTAACCACCATCCTGCCGGCCGGCCCTATTCTAACGCCGCACTGTGGTTACGTGTTGGTATTGACAAATGGATCTATTAAGTCTAGAGAACTCTATCGGGGTTTTTGGCAGCAACCTCAAAAAAATTAATCTGCTGCCGCGGAAAGCGTTTGTGTCTGTTGCTGCCCGAACACAAAGGACAAAAAAAAAACCCCCATCCAAGCCTGTTTGAAGCAGATTGGCTTTGTTCTTCATCCGACATCCTATTATTTCTGAAAATAAGCGTGTTGTATTGTAAACGGCGTGTGAATGGCGGCCCTCTCCAGTTTTCTGTCTTGCCCCATCGCGCGGCGCCCTCTATCTGCCTCTCGCATGCGCGCGCTCGCCTCGCACACAAAGGGCTCCTGTAGGCATACTGTAAATTACATCCCACTCAACAATGGCAGGCTGGATGGCGCTCAGTTAATATGTCTTTTTATGATCTGAAACACAGAGAGACCTGATAGCCGTTCATCCGTGGTCGTACGGCTGAAGGAGAGAGAGAGAGAGAGAGAGAGAGACGCTAGTGGAGGGCCTCGTCTGACAAATCACATTAATTTCGCCCCAGTCCCAGAGGGTTCATCATATTCCTCTGCCATATTAAAAATCCTTCTCAGTTCCGGGAATTCTGGTGATTCTTAATGAGGGTGTGAAGACTCCGTAGTCAATATTGTTATTGTTATTATGCTAAAGGAATACTCACTTTGTTGGTGGCAGTGACATTCATGTAGCGTGCCTTCGGTTTTGCGTGTTTTGGTAAACTTCCCTATGAGGGCAGCTGAACGAGTTACGTGTTGCCTCTTCTGGGTTTCTCGTTACTCGAGTATGAAAACATGTCGGTCCCATTTTTCTTTGACATGGCATGTGTTGAACAGAAAGGAAAAGAAACACTTTATTTGTCGTTCCCCCAGCCGACAGCAGTGCAACACAAAGACAAAAACACACATCCAAAAGCTACAGGAACACATATAACTAACGTGTATCCAAACCAAACCACAAAATCACTGTCCAGGAGAACGAACGCTAGCCCGCCCCGCTTCCATATCCCGCCAGACCGCCCTCGGTCCCGCCAAGGGCCCAGCTCCAGTCAGGTCCATGGTCCCTGGGCCCACTGGATGCAGCAGACCGGGCTGTCTCAGCTGATCCAACGCCAGCTCCCCCAGCAAGACACCCTTGACAACCCTCCCCGCACTCCACACGACGACACCAAAAACACAGTCAAGGCTAGGCAAGGCCGCCGCCAGACCGCCCCCGGTGTCATCAGAACTGCTGGTCCGCATGGGCCAGCAGCCAGCCCAGCCTGCTCCGCTTCCGCGTCCTGTCAGACCGCCCTCGGTGTTTCCTCTTCGCTGCACTAGCGCCTCCTCTGGTCGGTGGGGGCGTCTGTTCGCGGGGGAGGGGGAACGGGGGGGAATAGCTTGATCCTCCCACGCACTACGTCCCCCTGGTGAAACTCCTCACTGTCAGGGGAAAAGAGGTGGCTGGTGGCTCCACATGTATGGGAGGAGGCATGTGGTAGTCTGCAGCCCTCCCCGGATCGGCAGAGGGGGTGGAGCAGCGACTGGGACGGCTCGGAAGAGTGGGGTAATTGGCCAAGTACAATCAGGGAGAAAAAGGGGAGGGGGGTTAAAAAAAAAGCACACGCACACACACACACACATGGATAACATAAATTCAAATTACCCTCAGCTTTCCAACATCAAGTGGGGGCATCATCATCCGGGGGACTGGTTATGTAACCTGTCAAACATGAACCGTGCTATCACTGGCGGATTGACAGCTGGACAAGTGAAATCTAAACCTGCCTATATGGAAATGGGAAATGCAATTGTGGGTACGCAGGTGAACAACCCAAGCAATTCCCGCGGTAAGTGGTTGTAATAAAATGGATCTCCATGATAAACAGGCGGGATCAGGCCCACGGAGCCGACTCCGGCGTGGCATCACGGGGTCTCTCCGGTGTCACTCGGCTGTGTGTGAGCCAGACACCTTGACTTCCTCCTCTACCTCCGTCCTTAAAGAGGGGAATGTTGGCCGCGGAGCCTCCGGCGCCGTGCTCCGTTCCGTGTTCTGCTTGACATTAATCCACGACCAGACTCGCGCCAAGTGACATGCAATTAAATTCAAACTCCAAATCTGGTACCTTTATTGCAAATGATATTTTCTTTCGCACAACGTTGTGGATGTCTCTAGTAAAGGTTAAAAAGCAGAAGGGGAGTTGGGGAGGGGAGGCTTAAGTCTGTGGACATAAAACGGAGGATTTTACTGGTGGGGATGTGCTGCAGAGAAGCTCATATCAGAGGAGACTTTTGGTTGCTTCCTGTATGGCGCAATAACACGTTCAGCTCAATTCTGTACACCCATCAGCCAAAACATTGAAACCACTGACAGGGAAGGGATTATCTCGTTACAGTGGCACCTCTCTAGGGGCGGGATGTGTTTGGCAGGAAGTGAAGAGTCAGGTGTTGAAGTTGATGTGTTGGAAGCAGGAAAAAATGGGCAACCCTAAGGATCTGAGCACCTTTGACAAGGGCCAAATTGTGATGGCTAGACGACTGGGTCAGAGCATCTCCAAAACGGCAGGTCTTGTGGGGTGTTCCCGGTATGCAGTGGTCAGTACCTACCATGAGTGGTCCAAGGAAGGACAACCGGTGAACCGGCGTCAAGGTCATGGACGCCAAGGCTCATTGGTGCGTGTGTGCGCCTGGTCCGATCCCACAGAAGATTCATCCATCCATCCATTATCCAAGCCGCTTATCCGAATTCGGGTCGCGGGATACTGGAGCCTATCCCAGCAGTCATTGGGCGACAGGTGGGGAGACACCCTGGACAGGCCACCAGACCATCACAGGGTCGACACATTCACACCCAGGGACAATTGAGTACGGCCGATTCACCTGACCTACATGTCTTTGGACTGTGGGAGGAAACCGGACCGCCCGGAGGGAACCCACGCAGACATGGGGAGAACATGCAAACTCCACACAGAGGACGACCTGGGATGACCCCCCCCCCCAAAGTTCGAACCCAGGACCTTTTCACAATCACAGAACGAGGGCGGCATGGTGGCGCAGTGGTGAGCGCGGTCGCCCCCCAGAAGAGCTACCGTAGCTCAAATTGCTGAAAAAGTTAATGCTGGCTATGATAGACAGGTGTCAGAACGGTGTGCTCCCCTCCTTCAATACCCACGGCTGATGTGCCCATAAGCAAGGCACATAACCCTTTAACCAACTGCTCCGGGGCAGCTGCTCGGTGGCCACCGGTGAAGACTGGTTGTACTGGGTGGCTCCCAGGTGCGAATGTGTGGAAGTGTTTGAATGTGTAGCAGGGCACACGTGCTCAGCGTACTACCCTGGGTAAATAAAGTTGGGGGGGGGGAAACACCCCCTTCCCATGGCTACGTGGAATGACCTTCCCCTATACAGCGAGACGGTGCCTGACAGGGCCATGTGTCAAGACCCTCGCCACATATTTAAATTACGCCTCGCGTACTCAAATAGCAGGCGCAGTGGTTAGCGCGGTCATCACAGCAAGAAGGTCCTGGGTTCGAACCCCGGGGTAGTCCAACCATGGGGGCCATCCCGGGTCGTCCTCTGTGTGGAGTTTGCATGTTCTCCCCGTGTCTGCGTGGGTTTCCTCCCACAGTCCAAAGACATGTAGGTCAGGTGAATCAGCCGTACTACATTGCTCCTAGGTGTGAATGCGTGGACCCTGTGATGGCCTGGCGGCCTGTCCAGGGTGTCTCCCCGCCTGCCGCCCAGTGACTGCCGGGATAGGCTCCGGCATCCCCGCGACCCTGTGTAGGATAAGCGGTTTGGATAACGGATGGCTGGGTGGTACTCAGCTAGCAGGGATGCTATGCTAGCAGGGATGCTATGCTAGCAGGGATGCTATGCTGGCAGGAATGGCTTAGATTAAATGCAGTTGGCAGCACCAGCTCTGCAGAAAAGGCCCTTGATCATTTATGGGCATGTCAAACACACAGCCCGTCCCCAGGGCAGGGGGAAAACCAACATGTTACCCCACCATGTCACGACACCTTTTGGGTGTTTCTGTTTTCTGTTCCTTAAATGCATGCATGCCAAACCTGTACGTCAGCGAGGAGAGATTTAATCGGGTCAGGTACCCGAGGCAATGAGACGTCTATCAGCATCGCCGACTCCCCATCTGCTGCGGGGGGGGGGGGAGACATGACGACCGCTGTTGTGTCAGTCAGAAACCAAAACACGTTTAAAGCCCCAGTGAGACGGAAGAGAGAGAGAGGGAAAAGCTTGCAAATGAAATTCACCTGTCAGTCCACATCTGTTTGATCCTGCACCACGTCAATCCGCATCAATATTCAGCACCAACAGGTTTTCAGGGGGTCTTGCTGTTTGAAGTGGATGTGGATGGAGGAAGCGCTAGTTACTGAAAAGGGAGGAACGTTTGGATTGTGTTAGAGGTGGTGTAGCATGACTTGCCAACCGTTTGATGTGCAGAGGGAGTCGAGCAAGGAAGTTTTATTTTTCGCTTCCACAGACTCCTCGTATGTCACTGCCGAGCCTGCAAAGTGGTTACCGTTCACTAGCAGCTCCCAAAATGTGTCGACTGACAACGGATCGATGAATGAGGACTTAATTGAGACCATCTGCTCAGATCTACTTCTTTTTTTTTTGCCCCCCCCCTTTTCTCCCCAATTGCACTTGGCCAATTACCCCACTCTTCCAAGCCGTCCCGGTCGCTGCTCCACCCCCTCGGCCGATCCGGGGAGGGCTGCAGACCACCACACGCCTCCTCCGATACATGTGGAGTCGCCAGCCGCTTCTTTTCACCTGACAGTGAGGAGTTTCCCCAGGGGAACATGGCGCATGGGAGGATCACGCTATTCCCCCCAGTTCCCCCTCGCCCCCCCGAACAGGCGCCCCGACCAACCAGAGGAGGCGCTAGTGTAGTGTAGTGACCAGGGGCCTCATGTATCAATAGTTTACTATGGGCAAATTTGTGCGTACACACCCATGGGAATTTTTAGCCCCGAAGTTTGTCTCAGAGACCAGTGTAGAACCTGGGTGACCCCTGAATTTAGACACCGGTTGGCTAACACTGATGTCTTTGCAGGCCTGGGTGATTGCTCGTTGCAAGAGGTAGACAATAGATGTTAGGAGGAAGGACTTACCAATAACCATCATGCTTTGCTGCTGGCTGTCAGACAATCTTGTGGGCTAAAAAATTCCATGTGTGTGTAAGAACAAATTTGCCCATAGTAACGACTGATACAGGAGGCCCGCGGACACATACCCACATCTGGCTTCCCACCCACAGACACTGCCAATTGTATCTCTAGGGGCACCCAATCAAGCTGGAGGTAACACAGGGATTCGAACCAGCGATCCCCGTGTTGGTAGGCAACGGAATAGACCGCTATGCCACCCGGACACCCACCAAATCCATAGATTAACCATCTCTAAACTAACACCTAAACATCCATCCATCCATTTTCTGAACTGCTTATTCTGCTCTCAGGGTGGCGGGGATGCTGGAGCCTATCCCAGCAGTCATTGGGCAGCAGGTGGGGAGTCACCCTGGACAGGCTGCCAGACTATCACACAGGGCCCACACATACACACACACACACACACACACACACACACACACACACACACACACATTCATACCTAGGGACAATTTAGTACGGCCGATTAACCTGACCTACATGTCTTTGGACTGTGGGAGGAAACTGGAGCCCCCGGAGGAAACCCGGAGAACATGCAAACTCCATACAGGACGAACTGGGATGACCCCCAAGGTTGGACTACCTTATAGCGCAATTTAACCATCTCTGCTGCTCATGTGGTGACTGCAGACCATAGATAGGTGATAGATGTCGACTTGGACTTTGTTTTTTCTGACTTGAGCAATTTATTAAATGCTAACTAAACCCTAGACGGTTTTAGTGAGTTTGCTGGCATCTACATGCCGAAGAATCAGCATTGACAGTACTATTGACATTGCTAGTGCTTGCTCCGTTTGCCTGTGCTGATAGATGTGCTGGTACACCATCAAATGGACCCATTATTAATGTTGATTAGCTGCTGCTGTGTTTATCCTGCTATGCTAACATCACAGAGAACCAATACCAGCATGCCCTTCTTTTAACCTTTACATGGTTTTTAACATGTAGATGTCAGCAGTCTCACTAAAATGGTCCAGGGTTTAGTTATTATTTAATATGTGATCTTGTAATTGCAATTTGTGGATTGTCTATTGCTCAGGTCTGCTGTCTCTGTTGGATCGTCTTGGTGTACTCACTAATATTTGCCTGCAGCAAAAATTGCCCTTCAGGAACAATTCACGTTTTCTTTTTTCTTATTTGAATTGAACTGAATAGAAAAATTCTAACCTTCTTCCTAACCATAACCATCTTTTAGATCAGCCAAAACATTAAAACCAGCTGCCTAATATTGTGGTCTCCCTCGTGCCACCAAAACAGCTCTGACCTGTCGAAGCATGGATTCCACGAGACCTCTGAAGGTGTCCTCTGGTATCTGGCACCAAGACGTTAGCAGCAGATCCTTTAAGTGCTGTCAGTTGCGAGGCGGGGCCTCGATGGATCGGACTTGTTTTTCCAGCACATCCCAAAGATGCTCAAACAGATAGAGATCTGGGGAATTTTGAGGCCAAAGCAACACCTTGAACTCTTTGTCATGTTCCTCAAACCATTCCTGAACAATTTTGCAGTGTGGCAGGGCAGATTATCCTGCTGGAAGAGGCCACTTCCACCAGGGAATATCGTTGCCATGAAGGGGTGTTCCTGGTCTTCAACAATGTCTAGGTAGGAGGTACATATCAAAGTACCATCCACACGAATGCCAGGACCCAAGGTTTCCCAGCAGATCATTGCCCCGAGCGACACACTGCCTCCGCCAGCTTGCCTTCTTCCCATAGTGCATCCTGGTGCCATCTTTTCCCCAGGTAAATGATGCACGTGCACCCAGCTGTCCACATGGTGTAAAAGAAAATTTGATTCATCAGACCAGGTCACCTTCTCCCATTGCTCCATGGTCCCGTTCTGACGCTCACGTGCCCACGTGCTTTCAGGGGTGGACAGGGGTCATAGAATGGAATGGAATACACTTTATTTGTCATTTGTACATACATACAATGAAATTCACTCTGCATTTAACCCATCCTAGCTGTGTAGCTAGGAGCAGTGGGCAGCCACTGTGCAGCATCCGGGGAATTGTCATGGGCACTCTGGCCAGTCTGCCACTACGCAGCCCCATACGCAGCAAGCTGTTGATGCACTGTGTGTTCTGACACCTGTCTATCATAGCCAGCATTAACTTTTTCAGCAATTTGAGCAAAAGTAGCTCATCTGTGGCATCGGACCAGACGGGCTAGCCTTCTCTCCCCACATGCATCAATGAGACTTGGGCGCCCATGACCCTGTTGCCAATTCACCGGTTGTCCATCCTTGGACCACTTTTGGTGGGTACTTGACCACTGAAGACCTGCCGTTTTGGAGATGCTCTGACCCAGTCGTCTAGCCATCACAATTTGGCCCTTGTCAAAGTTGCTCAGATCCTTACGCTTGCCCATTTTGCCTGCTTCCAACACATCGACTTCAAGAACTGACTGTTCTCTTGCTGCCTAATATATCCACCCCTTGACAGGTGCCATTGTAACAAGATAATCAATGTTATTCACTCACCTTTCCTGCTTCCAACACATCAACTTCAAGAACTGACTGTTCACTTGCTGCCTAATATATCCCAACCCTTGACAGGTGCCATTGTAATGAGATAATCAATGTTATTCACTTACCTGTCAGTGGTTTTAATGTTTTGGCTGATCAGTATATATCATAAAGTGGATGACATGAGCATATGTCCTCGACTCCGTCCTCATTCATCAAAATGTTGAAATGCATCATATTAATGTGACAGAACAGGATCTAATACACTGCAATTAAGTCTTTTGAGGCCAGATGTACAGTGGTGCTTGAAAGTTTGTGAACCCTTGAGAATTTTCTAAATTTCTGCGTAAATGTGACCTAAAACATCATCAGATTTTCACACGAGTCCTAATTAAGCGATATCACACGAGAGGGAGTGCTGGTATTCAGTATAACAGCTTTACCTCGAGTGTGATATCGCTTTTATACAACAGTTCTACAATCGCCGTTTATTAGTTAACAGTAATAAGCAACAACAGATTATGATTTGTTTGTTTATTTAATCATTTATTTAGCCAACAAATAGTTCCACAACTGCACTCTTGAACTTGGACCGTTGCCAGGCAGCCTGAACACAAACGTCTTCCTGCACAGCTTGCTGCTTTGTATAGGTCTACACACGTTACCACTGGCTAGCTACTTTGTATCATTTACATTAATCTGGATGTTTCCATTTATTGTGCAGAATTGTTAATAAATGTAAATAGATACATTTTATACAAATGTTTTGTCTGTGAGATGAGGTTTGTCAGTGCCTTGTGTTGACACAAATTACAAGTATCTCTGACCACACCTGGGCAGTTCGGACCACACCAGTGTCCCGGTGTCTCAGACTACCACCAGTCCATTTTGCTAAATAAAAGCAGCAAGTTGGATTGTTTTTTGTTCTTGTTTTTTTTTTTTTTGCCAAGTCAGTGAGCTGTTTGAGTCGCAATATATTGGGTTTACAATATTGTGCACAATATATTGAATATATTGTGTTTGGGGAGCTGAAGAATGAAGAAACAATATTCCTGTAGATCATCGCATCTTCTATCAAAGACCATGTCTTCTCCTCTCTGTCTTTTTCGCTGGCAGGTGTCACAGTCTTCCTCATCACATGGCGAGAATGGGAACTGGCACCTACTTTCAACACACGGACATCCAAGGTTTGCAAATCAGAAGTTTTGGGCACGTTCGGAATAGTGAGGGCCTGCCTGTGCTCTTTGATGGAGGACGGTAAAATATTAATTTCAAAACAGCTGTCTGGGGCTCTGCGTTATTTCGTGTGGAGCTGTGGCCGCTCGTCTAATAGCCTTCCTGGGTTTTGTCTCATTTGTGTGTCCCCGTCGATGTGCCTGTAATCGTCTTTGTTATTAATCTAGCCGAGCAGGAATTGTTGCTGCCAAGGCGACAGGCCTTGGCAGCAACACATCGGTGTCATTTAATTCTCGTTTACGACGCTTCCCTTATTTCGGCCTGGCTAAGCCACCCGCCATCGCCCCAGTAACACCCCCCCCCCCCAACAATAGTCTCTTCTTTCTGTGAGTAGGCGGGATAGTTTGCATTGAACTCCCCAGCTTCCCCCCTGCCACGTGCTCCTCTTATTACGCCCCTAATGAATCACAACCGCCATTGTGCCCACCATCTACACGATATTTTGATTTTGATTTTAATATACTTTATTGATCCCCGTGGGGAAATTACGATCTGCATTGAACCCATCCTGGCTGTGCAGCTAAGAGCAATAAGCAGCCGCCGTGCAGCACCTGGGGACCACCTCCTGTCCGTCTTGCCATGCCTCGGCCAGGGGCTCAGACAGGAGTATTAACCCTAACATGCGTGTCTTTTTGATGGAAACCGGAGCACCCGGAAAAAACCCACTGCAGACATGGGGAGAACATGCAAACTCCACACAGACGACGACCTGGGATGACCCCTTGGTTGGACAACCCTGGGGTTCGAGCCCAGGATCTTCTTGCTGTGAGGCGACAGCACTAACCACTGGACTTCCATGCCGCTATATATATATATATATATGTATATATATATATGTATATATATATATGTATATATATATATATATATATATGTATATATATATGTATATGTATGTATATATGTGTGTGTGTGTGTGTATATGTTTTCATTCACTATACATGAGAGGACCAATTTGATTTTTGAACCACAAGGGTGACAACATTTTTTTTGTTTTTTGCAAAGTAAGGGCATTTTGGATAGTCCTCACCTCTTTCAGGGTCTATTTTAGGGTTGGGAGTTTGGTTTAGGATTAGGATTAGGATTAAGGAAGGATTTCCTAGACTTTCCGCCCCGTCGCTCTCTTGAACCGGGGGTCTTTCAAGGGAAAGTCAATAGGCAGGGAACGGGCCATCTAACGTCATGGGTGTGCATTTCTTGCCTAAACTTGTTGGGGTGTTTCTGGATACGTTTTTATCCACCCCGTCTGTTTAGCTGGAACAGCGTCGGCCTAGCCGGGTTTCGGTTGGGCTGTTTGCTGTAATTTGGTTTTAGAGTCATCGCTTTTTTTAGTTACGCTCTCTTAATGCTGTATCTTACTGGGTTACTGGTTGGTGGGCAGCGGTACGTATTAGGTATTTAAACATAATTTTTGTTCATTAAATTGGGTAAGATTAGGTGTTTGTTTCCGTGGCTAAGGTTGGGTAAAGGACGTGAGTGGGGTTGTGTTAGAATATTTTCTGTTTGGAAATTTGGCTGAGCTGTAGGTAACGGTTTGATAGCCGTTTACATGTTTAGGTTTAAAGTGAGTGTTTTGGCGGGGTTGTGTTTTGGCGAAAAGAAATGGATTAAGATGAGGCATGTGTTTATGTGGAGTTGTGGTCGGGGGCTACGGAATGAATGTAGTGAATGAGGGTCCTCACCAGAATATAAAAAACGCGTGTGTGTGTGTGTGCGCTTGCATGCGGCCGCTCATTGCATTAAGGTACCTACAAAAGCCCATGAGGAAAGCTAAGCTGATTTTACCCTCTTGTCTTGTGTCCTGCATCCTACTGCCTCGATCTCTTAACCAGATCTCCCCTGACACATCACAGGCCTGCATGTATATCTAGTACCTGGTTAAGACCTCCCTCCCTCCCTCCCTCCTTCCCCACCCCCTCCATTTGGAGCCAACATGGTGCTCATCTGTGGCCCTGTGGTTGAAGTGTGTGATATATTTACAGCACGGTGGTTTGAGGGTCTTGGATGAGGCTGACTGGCTGCAGAACTGGGACGGAAACCCGACATGTAATCTGAATCTCCCAGTGTTTTCAGAACAGTATGCAAATATTCAAGATGGTTATTTTTTTTTTTTGTGCAAATAAGAGTGAAATTGAGGGCGAACTGACACCTAAGATTGTGGGTGCCTTCTAGGGTAAGGGCAGAAACTCACTTCTTTTTTTTTTTTTTCAAGGGTTCACTCAGGTTCTCAAAAGTTGCAGAAAACTTGTGGGTTGGGGAAAAATGCACTGATAGTTTTGCTTACTGATTGAGAGAAGTTTAACTTATATGGCAACCGGAGCTAAGATCCATCCTCCTCCTCTCACCTCACCTATCCCGTAACCTCGAGAGAGGTCGTTGGGGCGCCGCTGTTGAATCCGCAAACAGTCCTCGCCATCTCTGTCTGTCCTCAACTGCCCTCTGTAAGCTGGCAAAGTCAAGGCCTGTCCACTCTCTGATGTGACACAGCCGTCGCTTCCTCTGTCTTCCTGGTCTTCGCCCGCCCCTAACTGTGCCTTGCAGGATGGTCTTGGCAAGGCTGGAACTTCTCGAGATGTGACCATACCATTTCAGTTTTCTCTTGTTGACGATTGTCAACAAGTCTTCGTGTTTTCCAATGGTTTGTGTAATCCTTCTTCTCACCTCTTCATTCATAATATGGTCTCTTTAAACATGAGACGCCTAGAATCTTCCTGGTGCACCTCATCTCCATTGTGCTTATTCTTCTTTGGAGATCTGCTGAGTGTCCAAGTTTTGCGTGCGTGAAAGATCCATCCATCCATCATCCACACCGCTTATCCTGCTCTCAGAGTCGCGGGGATGCAGGACCCTATCCCAGCAGTCATTGGGCGGCGGGCGGGGAGACACCCTGGACAGGCCATCAGGCCATCACAGGGCTGACACACATACACACATTCACACCTAGGGACAATTTAATATGGCCGATTCACCTGACCTACATGTCTTTGGACTTTGGGAGGAAACCGGAGCCCCGGGAGGAAACCCACACAGACACGAGGAGAACATGCAAACTCCACACAGAGGACGACCCGGGATGACCCCCAAGGTTGGACTACCCCGGGGCTCGAACCCAGGACCTTCTTGCTGTGAGGCGACCATGCTAACCACTGTGCCGCCGTGCCACACCAGAGCTAAGATATTTCATAGAATATACGCATCTTACAGATTGCGAACCTCGTGCACACATCGCCAGGATCAGATGTGTTTTCTTTTTCTACAACCAGAAAAGTAAGTGAAAAGTAACGCCAGCGTCTTTGTTTCCTTACTTGTTGGTGTGGAAAACCTGACTGCAGTGGAGCTGTTCACTAGCCAAGCACTTTTAATGAGAGCTGCGGTTTGGCTCCTGGTGGGATACACTGATGTACTGGAGAGGCCTCTGTAGGACTGGGCAATAATTCAATACCGTTGTTTATCGTCTCCTAATGGTAATGCATCAGGTAATGCATACTTCTCCTGGATCGCCTCCTTGTCGTGGTGGAGAAGCTTGCGTGTACTAATGATCCCAAGAGCTATGCGGTCCAGAGCTTGGGTCCTAGTAGGGTCACCCAAGGTGGGATTTGTCAAGGAGGAGGTTCCAGATGAAGCATGACCCAACGAAAACCAACTGGCAGAGGATGTCTCCAGGCCACAACGGCAGTGAAGACGAATGAAGGCTGCAACAGAGGGTGGTCCCCAACCGTCTTGGTTCTCCATGCCATCGGACTCTGGCCACCCCCTGCCAAGAACCGTGTGGTGGCTGCAGGCGCAGCAGCCACTCCACATAAAAAGCTGTCAAGCACAGGCATCCTCCCGGGACAGTCATACTTGACCCCGAGTGACCACCGATGATGATGATGAATGCATCAGGATGAAATTCGGATATTAACAAATCCATCCACCCATCTATTCTCCAAGCCGCTTATCCTGCTCTCAGGGTCACGGGATGCTGCAGCCTATCCCAGCAGTCATTGGGCGGCAAACAGGGAGACGCCCTGGACAGGCCACCAGGCTATCCCAGGGCCCACACACACACACACATTCTCACCTAGGGAAAATTTAGTATGGCTGATTCACATGACCTACATGTGTTTGGACTGTGGGAGGAAACTGGACCACCCGGAGGAAACCCACGCAGACACGGGGAGAACATGCAAATTCCAACAGAGGGTGACCCGGGATGACCCCTAAGGTTGGACTACCCCGGGGCTCGAACCCAGGACCTTCTTGCTGTGAAGCGACCGCGCGAACCACTGTGCCACCGTGCCGCCCGTATTATCATATCGTAATACAAAATGTTGTTTAAATTGACAACAAGAACGTATTGCCTAAATACCTCACAAAACGAGGTCTGATGAGGTCTGAGGTGAGGTCCACTTTACATGACGAACCTCATTTGGATTCTTAGATGCAGTATTTTCTCCATATGTGAGCAGATGTCGTGAGATACGTCTATCATTTAAAATTCCCCATGATTGCCATGATGGCAGCGTTTTCCATATCGGATAGCGCGAGCTAGGCCTCAGTAGCACAGGCAACTTGTGTACCAGGACGTGCCAGTTGTTCTTCTCAGCATGCCAACTCCTGCTTTGTGGCTGACGGTTTCGTTGGCAGCTGTGTGGGACGAGGAACGGCGCCTATCAGAATGGTGCGGGTGGGGATGGGGTGGGGGGGGGGGGGCTCGGCATCTTCTCTGGCATCCGCATTAACAGACGGAGCAGACGCTAATTTATGTGGCCTCATGGGCCCCATCTGATCCTCTGAGGTGGTGCTTCTTGTCTGTGTCCTTTTACATCACTTCCATGTTTCGACACTCCCTGGTGAAGTGGCTGCAGATATTTAGGAAACGCCGAAGCTGTGTGTAAGTGTAGCCCTGTGCGTGTCGGTGAAGCCGAAGCCAAATTTCCACGTGAGTGGGCAAATAAAGACGTCTGATCCGATCTGATCTAATTCACATCCCGAATCAAGTGTTGAAAAGAAACCGAAAACACATCTGATTTGTGTATGTGTGTTGCCGCTCAGCTCCGGTGAAGTTTCCCCGGGCGTTTGCAGATGAATATCCCTCGCGCGGCGCTTCTGTAATGAAGGCCAGCTCTCCTCGGGAACATGTGTGAGTCCCATTACAAGGCCTTTTATCCCATTAATAAACCCTGTGAACGGGGAATGAAAGAGAAATATTCAAGCCCCCGCTGAAAAGATCTGCTGCTATTTTAAGTGACTGTCAGGCAGCCGAAAGGCGGCTACA
Organism: Lampris incognitus; assembly: GCF_029633865.1. Lineage (NCBI taxonomy): Eukaryota > Metazoa > Chordata > Actinopteri > Lampriformes > Lampridae > Lampris > Lampris incognitus. Next base: position 8,354,327 of record NC_079216.1, on the reverse strand, counting down.
CATCGCGGGAAGAATAAGCGGGCAGAATGGAGAAAAGGGCTTTGAATAATGAGTCAGTTGAAGTGTCCTGGAATAATGAGTCTGGTAGACGTTTGTTGTTGGCCTCGCGGCTCCTCAGACTGAGGCCCCGTTCTGAGATATCATCATTTCATTCAACCTGTCTTTTCATATTCCCTGTGTGTGTGTGTGTGTGTGTGTGTGTGTGTGTGTGTGTGTGTGTGTGTGTGATTGTCTGCAGAAAGCAAATCCTTTGCAGATGCATTCACCGCCAAATCACCCTGATAGCGAAATGTAATGAGACAGATAGGCAGCGCAATAAAGCCTGCACACTGAGCCGGCCTGTCTTAACGCCCATGTGAGGTGGATATTACACCGATGCGTTGATATATCAGGGCCTATTTGAGGAGCCAGAACACTTCTGTTGCTGCAGTAGGTGAAACGGCGAGAGCCAAAGATGAGTCTTCGTGCCACTGGAGGTAAAACCCTGCAGAAAGAGAGGCCTCGTGTGATTTCACAGCAAGTCTTGCAGATGGTGCACCCCTCTCCATCCCCACAATGCCGGGAGACACACGAGTGGCTAATGAAAATGAATGGCCGGGCCCACTTGAGCTGAATACCAAAGCTCCTCTCATCAATACTTCCAATAAAGCAGACCCACCTCCCGGTGAACCAGTGGTGTAGCAGAGAATGAAAAAATTAATGGCACCATATACTGCTGTCTAATACCATCCTTCACCATTTTTTTAGTCGGGATCGAGGTGCTGACCTGGACCAAAACGGAGAGACGAGTCACGTGGGACCTGAAAGCGTACGGTATCAGGAAGACGGGTCACGTAGCTGGAAAGCACAGAGAATGCCTCAGTTTTACCACAAGCCTCCCTGCCTTTCCTTGGCTTCCCTGACGAGCCCTGCATTGCAGCATTCGTTTATTTAATCAGTACTCAGATTAAACATTTATTTAACTGTTAAATCTGAGCAACATTCATTCAGCAACATTTTTTTATTTGTAAATGGCTAATATTGTTTATTATTATTTTTTTATTCCTTTATCCATAACTGTTCCCAATTGCCTCAACAAGGGTTGGGGTAAGGATGGGGCGGGGGTTCACAATCTGATGATTTGATCTGATTGATATGTAAATGAGGGTCTGTCTGATGACGTCATGAGTGTCGTCATCCAAGATCGGGTGAGAGAAGCTGAGCTAGGGGGGCTCCTTTGAATTGAGAATAATAGGGAAAAACCGAATTCTATATTCTACATATTTTTGTTTTTTGACTTTGCTACTTTTGAGGGTTTTAGTGACTACATCTAATTTTCCACAGTGACATCGAAAGAAGACATCGAAGAGACATTGAAGCTAAAAAGAGACAAATCTAGTTGAAACAGTTAAAATTTGAGGGACCCTTGGGTAGATACATGGATGTGCCAAAACATTATGACCACCCACAGGTGACCCGAGTAACGTTGATCATCTCCAGACAAGGGCACATGTCAAGGTCTGGGTAGATTAGATGGCAGGCGCACAATTACTTCCCATAGTCACCGTACTGGATGCAGGAGAACCGGGCAGGAGGAGGGAAGACCTGAGTGACTTTGACAAGAGACACATTGTTATGGCCAGAGGACTGGGTCAGAGCATCTCTGAAACGACAAGGCTTGTGGGGTACTCCAGCCAGCAGTGGTGAGTAACTACCAACAGTGGTCCAAGGAGGAAAAAACCACAAACCAGCGACAGAGTGTTGGGCGCCCAAGGCCCATCAGTGTGCGAGGGCAATGAAGGCTATCCCGTCAAGGCACAAGTCACAGAACATTTTAATGAGGGTTACAGGAGGAATGTGTCAGAACACAGTGCATCACACCCTGCTGTGTATAGGGCTGCGTAGCTGCAGGCTGGTCAGAGTGCCCATGATGACCCCTGTCTACCATCGAAAGAGCCTAAAATGGGCACTCGAGCGTCTGAACTGGACCTCGGAGTGGTGGAAGAAGGTCGCCTGGTCCGATGAGGCCCATTTTCTTTTAGATCACATGGCTGGCCGTCTATTTCCCTGGAAAGGTGATGGCACCAGGATGCACTGTGGGTAGACAACAAGCCGGTGGAGGGAGTGTGATGCTCTGGGCAATGTTCTGCTGGGAAACCGTGGGTTTGGCCCTTCACGTGGACGTCACTTTGACACGTTCAAATTCAAGTTTCTGTTATGAAGCTAGCTAGGCCGATGGAACTGGTTTTTAGTACAGGTATTAAAGAGCTCATTAAAATTCACTACACACAACAGCAGAAGTGCAAAGAAGACGGACAGGACAGTACTAAACATTGCAAAGTCACATATATACGTTTCAAGTCATCAGACAAAGGACAACCTACCAGTAGTCCACATCCATGAGGTGTGTGTTGTGTGTGGGGGGGGGGGGTAGAACCCAAGAACCCAGTTTCTGAATCGCCTGGAGAAAGAAGCTTCTGTTAAGGCGTTCTGTCCTTCCACCCGAGGATCTGTAGTGCCTCCCAGAGGGCAGTAAATGGAAAAGGTGGTGAGCTGGGTCAAGCGGTCCTTGATTATTGTAGTTGCATGCTGAATGGTGCACTAGCTACATATGAAATCCAGTGAAGAGAGGTTGCAGCTGGTAATTCTTGGTGCTTTGTTGGTGACTCTCTCCATTTTCTTTATTGCATGTTTGGGTGTGCTTCCATACCAGACGGTTATTGCTAGGGTTAGGATGCTTTGAATGATGGCAGTGTGAAACTCTACCAGTAATTGCATTTGACTCCGAATCTTTTGGGTTGTCTGAGAAAGTATAGTCTCTGTTGGGCTTTCTTGATGAGGTGGTTAGAGTTAATGTCCCATTTAAAGTTATTGCTGATGTGAATGCCAAGGAATTGGTTACGGTTATTGGCTGGTTGGTGATTTGAACGGGTGTCTTTATTGCCTTGTTCCCTCTCAACTCTTATGACTGTTTCTTGGGTTTTGGTTTTTAGGACCAAGTCATTGCTCTCACACATGTAATTACTCTCTCTACTTCCTGATGATAGGGGATTTCAATATTGCTGGAAATTAGCCCAACAACTGCGGCATCGTCGGCGTACTTCAGCATCTTGATGGAGTTGTCAGATACGTGCCACCCACCTAAACATCATTGGAGACCAGGTACACTCCTTTATGACGATGGTATTCCCTGATGGCGGTGACCTCTTTCAGCAGGGTAATGCACCCTGCCACACTGCACACATTGTTCGGGAGTGGTTAAGGATCATGAAGTGTTCAAGGTGTTGCCCTGGCCTCCAAATTCTCCAGATCACAATCCGATTGAGCATCGGTGGGATGTGCTGGACCAACAAGTCCAGTCCACCGCGGCGCCACCTCGCAATTTACAGGACTTGAAGGATCTGCTGCTCATGTTTTGGAGCCAGATACCACAGGACACCTTCAGAGGACTTGTAGAGGCCATGCCTCTGCAGGCCGGTGCTGTTTTGGCGGCACACAGAGGACCAACAACATACTAGGCAGGTGGTCATAATGTTTTGGCATAAGCTTGACACTGTGTACAGCACAAGAAAGAATTTTCTACAGAATATACCTACTGTTTTGTACTGAACAGTATCTAATGGATTAAGTGAATTGAAAACGTGTTGCCGCAAAACTGAATCATCACAGCTTGGCAGGGACTTCTCACAGATTCTCATAACCCATTGCAGGTACTCTGGTGAACCTTATATAACCTGAATAATTCTGGGCCTTTGGTCTCAGGGTCAAGAAAGTTTGCATGGAGTGTAGGAGTCCAGTCATTTATGGCAACATGTAATGTGTACTCGCCATGGCTCATATGCAAACACGTATATGACTTTGTTGGGTTAAACACCTGACAGGCTGGCGTCCGGGTAGCGTGGCGGTCTATTCCGTTGCCTACCAACACGGGGATCGCCGGTTCGAATCCCCGTGTTAACTCCGGCTTGTTCGGGCGTCCCTACAGACACAGTTGGCCGTGTCTGCGGGTGGGAAGCCGGATGTGGGTATGTGTCCTGGTCGCTGCACTAGCGCCTCCTCTGGTCAATCGGGACACCTGTTCGGGGGAATAGCAGGATCCTCCCACGCGCTACGTCCCCCTGGTGAAACTCCTTACTGTCAGGGGAAAAGCAGCAGCTGGTGACTCCACATGTATGGGAGGAGGCATGTGGTAGTCTGCAGCCCTCCCTGGATCTGCTGGGGGGGGGGGGTGGGGGCAGTGACTGGGACGGCTCGGAAAATACAGAAATTGGCCAAGTACAACTGGGGAGAAAAAGGGGGAGGGGAGAGGAAAAGTGAATGGAGGGTCTAGGAAATAATACACTGTAGTACTACACTATGGTAATACAATAGTATGTACTACAGCTATACACTGTAGTACTGTCTGATATACACTGTAGTACTGTCTGATGAGATGACGTGGAAGTGCCTCGCTGAGTAATTCATTGGATTGGGGGGGGGGGTGGCTTGTGGAGATTTTGGGTAGATGTTGCAACTGGATGAAAAAAGGGGAGAAAAGAAAAGAAAGGAAGCGTCGCTGCTGAGACGGGCTGCTGTGTGAGATAGACAGCAGACGCTCAAATGCTCAGAGAGGCAAATCAAACGCCCCGCCCGTTTTCGGATTTTTGAGCTTCGCTGGAAATTTGTGTTTGTGTGCATCAAGGTGTTTGAGCACACACACACACACACACACTTCCCCTGTCTTCCCTGCTTTTGTGAGTGTGTTTCTTGCCATTTCAGGCGTTCGCCGAGACTCATAGTTAATTACTTTTCCAATCAATATGTGGCTGTGACCTTTAGTGACCCCTGCGTTGTAGCGATTCCATTTAGGTGGGGCCCCCCCGCAGGAAAACAAACTCGGGCGAGGAAGAGGCTAATTATACCCTTAATATGGAGAGAATGGATTTGCTCTATCGCTGCGGCGGAGGATAAGTTTATCCACAGCCAAGACAAACGGCTAAATAAATCACCTCCACAACACAAGGCCTTGAAAAGACGAACGGTTTCAGACGTGACCCCGCGCACGCCGAGGCTGTTTATATTCATGAAGGTGTGTTTGTTCAACGCCGAGGCGGCGTCGCCATCTGCAAAACACACGATTTCTCTAAATGATGTCAAATTAAGATCATCACACATCAGAGTGTTTACATGTACTTTCCTCTCTCTCTCTCTCTCTCTCTCTCTCTCTCTCTCTCTCTCTCTCTCTCTCTCTCTCTCTCTCTCTCTCTCTCTCTCTCTCTCTACCCCGCTCTCTAGTTGTTTATCTTCCAAGCTCTGTAAGTTGTGTTTTCATAAGAGGTCCGGGGGCAAATGAGCAAAACTCCTTATTATCCAGTCCCCTGCAGAACAAATGAAGATGAATTTGGGAGCAGCGTCTCGGGCGTTCCGAGACATCGGGTCAGGAAACACGACCTAGTTTAGAAAGTTTGGCTGCCAAACGCCTTGCCTGATTACTCTCCCTTCCCACTGCTCCCTACAGGAATAATTACTCTAGAACTGCAATTCCAAATGGAGATTTGGGCGCTGAATTATTAAAAGTCTTCACGCAACAACCCTCAGAACACTTGTGAGATGCTGAGCACCCTTCCCGGGGTGTTTGCTGTGATGCAGCGTGCAGCAGCTGCTTGCTGCTGCACAGAACAACACTGATTTATATTAGCATGTGTATTATTTCATGCATATTGATTCACACTGTGTCAGATATGAGAAGTATGGACTACTCATCAGAAATTTAAAAAAAATGGGGCGTCCGGGTGGCGTAGCGGTCTATTCCGTTGCCTACCAACACGGGGATCCCGGTTCGAATCCCCGTGTTACCGCCGGCTTGGTCGGGGGTCCCTACAGACACAACTGGCCGTGTCTGCGGGTGGGAAACCGGGTGTGGGTATGTGCCCAGCGTGATCCTCCCACGCTCTATGTCCGCCTGGCGAAACTCCTCACTGTCAGGTGAAAAGACTCCACATGTGTCGGAGGAGGCATGTGGTAGTCTGCAGCCCTCCCCGAGTCGGCGGAGGGGGTGGGGCAGTGACCAGGACGGCTCAGATGAGTGGGGTAATTGGCCGGGAACAATTGAGGAGAAAATATAAATAAAAAAATAAACATTTCAGGCACTTCATTAATTTAATTGATCATACTAAATTTATGTGAAGAGTTGAAAACGTTCGCCGCTGTAACAGTCGACGTTGTTAAAGCACAACATTGTAGCTATTGGTTTTGTCTTGATGCGTGCTCAATAATTCAGGTTAGAAAATCAAAGAAGGTTGACTTAGTTCAACTGGATACAACGTTTATTGACTCAGTTCATCTGGATACAATGTTTATTGACTCAGTTCATCTGGATACAATGTTTATTGACTCAGTTCATCTGGATACAATGTTTATTGACTCAGTTCATCTGGATACAATGTTTATTGACTCAGTTCATCTGGATACAACGTTTATTGACTCAGTTCATCTGGATACAATGTTTATTGACTCAGTTCATCTGGATACAACGTTTATTGACAGAATAAACGTTGTATCCAGATGAACTGAGTCAATAAACGTTGTATCCAGATGAACTGTTTCAACCTTCTTATAGCTATTTGGTTATTTGTCCGTTTGTTTATTAGCATTGAAACGGCATTTGCATACCAAAAGTACATTTTTTATAATAAAGCTAGTTTTTAGAAACTGAGCTATGAAAGTCAGCACACAACTCGATTTGTAAAAAGCCTTCTGAAATAAAAACGTTTCGTTCGCCGCTCACGTTTTAAGCGCTAAAATCTACGCAAGACACGATAAGGGTTACCGCAGCTGGTTCCCCTTTACAGGTACTGGCCCGGTGCCATCTGTGAGCCAGTGGCATCGCTCTCTCCTTCTTTCCCCCCCTCAAGGCACCTCCCTCCAAACTGGGCTGAGCTGATTGGTTTCTGCAGGTTTTCAAATGGGACACCCCCCCCCCACTTCCTTGATCTTTCGTCTATTTAAGCCCATGACATTTTGGGGGTGGGGGGGCTCAATGGTAGAGCCAGCTTCCTGGTACCACCCTCGCTGTACGTCACTCAACTCTTGGCGATGTTAGCCCGTCACCAGGATGGTTCCGCCAATGCTCATTCCACTTTATCCAGATCCACCGGGATGCCGCCTCTGCCTGTCTGGTGATGTTGACTACCAGCCTCTTCCTCACCGGGCCTTCAATCCCAAACAGTCCAAGAGCTCTCCAGGGCGACTGCGTAAAATTCTCCTCAGGTTTTCTTTGTTCTTCTGAGTAGTATCTGTATTTATCCTTCACGTTTGTCTCAATATTCAGTTAATTTACCCTTTTTTGGTTTTGGTAGGCCTAATTAAAGTTAGAGGTAAAGTGGGAAGAGCAGCAGAAGCATGAGGAAGGTAGAGTCAGGGGCGTATATAGATCGATAGCAGCATGTTTTTAGAGGATTCAGCAAATTGGTATGAAAGTCAACAAATTAGCAGCATATGAGCCGCTGTTCTTTCTCTGTATGAGTCAGGATGGACAAACATCTCCCCAAATGAAAATGATAATTGAAGTTTATAAAGGGCTCTTATGTAAATGAGGGCAAAAAAGCAATATAAGAAGATCAAATCCCAATTGTTTATTCTTAATAACATTCTAGGAAAGGATAGGTCTATATGGTTACAACACCCCCCCCCCTCCTCGTTTTTTGTACTCTTACTTCACTCTCTATGGTGTAGATCAGCTTTCTTTGTATATTCTGCTTTTAGCGCTACCATAATGTGGGTGGGTGGGTACCTTATATCTTTTGTTGTACTTTGTGTCCCTTATATCTTTTGTTGTACTTTGTGTCCCTTATATCTTTTGTTGTACTTTGTGTGTCTCTTTGTCTGTTTTGTATTTCATAACCATTGATAAAATGCAAATAATGATTTAAAAAAAAGTGAGTCAGCTGTCACCCCTCTGTCTGAGTGGATACGAAGCCCGTTGGATCTTCTTAATAAGCTGTATTTTGTGTGTGTGTGTGTGTGTGTGTGTGTGTGTGTGTGTGTGTGTGTGTGTGTGTGTGTGTGTGTGTGTGTGTGTGTGTGTGTGTGTGTGTGTGTTATATGTTGAAAAGGGTAAAGGGTTAAGGCCAGTACGGCTCATGTCATTCTCTGCTCGCTTGCTGCCATCGTCATGACCCAATGCCGTGACGACAGTATGACGTCATGGTCTACAACTCATGAAGCGTGTCATTCATAAGAAAGGGGACAACATTACAAATGACGTCATGTGCACCGTCGGCCAACATGATGTCACGCTCACAGTTATTCAAACGGGGCGTTACGATCTCCGGTGGGAACCGAGACACGGGATTATTAAAGCGGGGTTCACTTTTTGTTTTTGGATTTGATGAACGTGAACCCGCGACGTCTCACATAGTAGTTGATTACGGCGACCCCTGGTGGAGATACGTGGTAGTGTTTTCCCCAAATTTAAGACGTTTCCTCGGGCGCCGCGTGGTAAAGTCTCTTCCTGCGCTCGTTTCCCGATTAAATCGGCAAGGAAGCGTGGTTTTTTTTTCTTTCCGTACCCGTTTTCCGGGAACTCTGCCTCTGATTGGCTAGGACTCGTTGCCTCCGTTGATTAGGTTGGTTAAGGTCAGCGTTAGCCAGTCAGAGATAGAGTAGGGGCGGGTCTTCCCGGAATCCAGGCGAACGCTCTCTCAACGAGTACTAGCCAATCAGAGGCAGAGTTCGCGGAAAACGGGTACGAAAAAAAACACGCCCTGTACTCTCTCTGCCGATGTACCCAAGCGGTTACTCAGTCAGTTGGTTTGGTTGTAATAGGCGCACTGTCTCTTTAAGAGTCACGACCGTGAGCACGCCTTTACGGCTGCGCGGTAGGGACTCTAGAGCGGGAGAGTTCGCGCCTTTACGGCTGCGCGGTAGGGACTCTAGAGCGGGAGAGTTCGCGCCTTTACGGCTGCGCGGTAGGGGCTCAGAGTTCGCGGGTTCACCTGACGAACTGGTGAGGGGAGGCAGACGGGGCCAAGTGTCGCCAGCTTCTGGGCCTTTCTTGCTGTCAAGTCAACGCTCTCCGCCGTGTGTTCCTGCTAGGTGAGCACATGTATTGCGCCTGCGTTTGTTTTTGTTAAAAGAGCTTATTTTTCTTGTGTAAATGTCCCTTTTACGAAGTTAGAAGGCTAATAATCACTAGCAAATTACTATCCATCCAGCCATTACCTGCGCCGCTGATCCTGCTCTCGGGGTCGCGGGGGGATGCTAATCGCTAATTGCTAATCGCTAATTCGTGGCTAATGGCGAAGCGAGTAGCCCATGTTTGAAGGGTGGTAGCTAGCTGCCGCATACACATTCAAATGTAAGGCGGCGTCCGGGTAGTGTAGCGGTCTATTCATTTGTCTACCAATACGGGGATCGCCGGTTCGAATCCCCGTGTTACCTCCGGCTTGGTCGGGCGTCCCTACAGACACAACCGGCCGTGTCTGCGGGTGGGAAGCTGGATGTGTGTGTGTCCTGGTCGCTGCACTAGCGCCTCCTCTGGTCGGTCGGTGAGCCTGTTCGGGGTGGAGGGGGTCCCCCTGGCAAAACTCACTGTCAGGTGAAAAGAAACAGCTGGCGACCTCACATGTATGGGAGGAGGCATGTGGTAGTCTACACCCCTCCCCGGGTTGGCAGGGGGGGGTGGAGCAACAACTGGGACAGCTCGGAAGAGTAATAATAATAATAATTTTTATTTGTGGGCACTTTTCAGAGCGCTGTAAGTGACATCTTACAGAACACAGTAAAAACAAGCAGCACTGTATCACAGTGTTTCTCAACCAGGGGTCCGCGGACCCCTAGTGGTCAGTGGTGTAATTGCAAGGGGTCCGTGAAAATAAAATATCTTTAAAAAAAAAGATCCTATGACATTTATAGAAATAGGATTATTTTACTCAAATGTGACTGAGACCTTTATCTACCTAAACTATAAAGGGTAACAGGACTTTTTTCTCTAATTACATCTATTTCACAAGTGTAATTTATTGTATTTTAATAAGAGATCTCGCTCCCGTTTGCATTGTTAAAAGTTACTGCATAAAAATTCTGTTGTTACATATATCTGAAAGTTACTGAATACGTATTCTGTTTTGTTACATATATCTGAAAGTTACTGCATAAGAATTCTGTTTTGTTAACTATATCTAAGTTACAACTGAAAGCTCTTATTTTTGCCCCAAAGAGTGAATAAATGCTATAATGCAATTTAAAATGCAGTTTCTACTGTTTCTATCAAATTGCAACCCCCCTCCTCCAAGATCAGGTGGAGGGGTCCTCAGGGTAGATCAAAAATACGCAGGGGGTCCAGGACCCCAAAAAGGTTGAGAACCACTGCTGTATCAGACAGCATGAAATCAAAACGGAGCAGGGTAGACAATAAAAAGTTAACTCAACACATAAGTATAACATCATCATCTGCACAAAACTCAATGAAGCGTGTGTCAGACTGAATATGCCAGTTTGAAAAGGTGCGTTTTGAGATGGGATTTGAAAGTTGAGTCAGTGTTGCGAATATCTTTATGGGAAAGAGCTCCATAGGTGGGGGGGGGGGCGCAGAATGACTGACGGCTCTAGACCCCATGATAGTCTAACTCACTACACCATCGGGCCGATGGTGTAGTGAGTTATGGCTATGAAGGAGTTCAGAAAGATACGAAGGAGCTGGGTTATTAAGGGCCTTAAAGGTGAGGAGCAGGATCTTGAAGTCAATACGGTATTTAACAGGGAGCCAGTGGAGTTACTGAAGAACAGGAGTGATATGATCTATGGAAGGAGTTCTGGTAATGATACGGGCAGTTGAATTCTGGACCGATTGAAGTTTATGAAGACACTTTAGGGGAAGACCAAAGACGATAGAATTTCAGTCGTCAATATGGGATGCAACCAGGGTGTGAATGAGTATGGCTGTGCTTTTAGGTGTAACTGACGGGCAAAGACGATTAATATTGCGTAGGTGGAAGTATGCAGACCGAGTAACATTGTTGATGTGAGCTTCAAAAGATAATGTGCTGTCCAGCGTGACACCCAGACTCTTAACCTGAAGCGATGGAGGCACTACAGAATTGTCAATGGTCAGAGAAAATCTATCAGGTTTGGCCAAAGTAGATTTAGTGCCTACTAGGAGGGCCTCAATTTTATCACTAATAAGTTTGAAGAAGTGGTATGAAAACCAGGATATAACTTCTAGTAAGCAGTAGGAAAGGGTAATTGGCTGGGTACAATTGGGGGGGGGGGTTAAAAAAAAGTCAAATGTAGCTAGTCAGTTATAATTGAGTTACGGTAACTATTTAGAGTTGTTTGTGAGTTTCATATTCCAAATGCTGAATATACTCTACCCATCGTATACAGAGTTCTGAATTACTTCCCTTGACTAAATGGTAGTGAAGACTTAGCCAAGTGTTGCCATCCTCTAGACCAGCGTTTCTCAAACCTCTGCTGGAGGACCACTTGTCCTGCATGTTTTAGATCTCTCCCTGCTCCAACACAGCTGATTCAAATGATCAACTCGTTATGAGCTCTCGAAGCTGCCTAATAACAAAACTGATCACTTAAATCAGCTGCGTTTGGAGCAGGGAGAGATGTAAAACATGCAGGACAAGCGGTCCTCCAGCAGAGGTTTGAGAAACGCTGCTCTAGACTTTCTTACTGTCAAGTCACCGCTCTCTGTGATTTTTTTCCTGCTAGCTGATGGATGGGACAGGAGCCGAGTATAAATACCTCATTCTCCTTGGACTCTGAAGACGAGTTGGCCACCATCACCTGCCTCTGCTCTTGGATCACTTGAGTATCAAGAGAACATTTTGGGGTACCCAATTTTTGTTTTGTTTCAACTGTTTACTGGGAGTGTTTTTGCATGGATCTAGTATTATGTCAAGGATAAAGACATTCCTTTCTGGGAGGTTTAACTGTTCATTATTGTACAACAGGACTAATTTCACTTCTTAAGACTGAAAGAAAAAAGGTATTGAACAAGAATTTTTTTTTGATTTCCTTAGTTATATTGTCATTCATTCATGTTATTCATTGTCTTTCATTTATAAGTCAGACTTTATAAATTACAGCAGAAGAAAATTTATATATATATATATATATATATATATAGATGTGTGTGTGTGTGTATATATATATTATATATATAGATAGATAGATAGATAGATGTAGGAAAAAAACTTAATACATAGCAGTACAAGCTTGTTTCGTGTGTCGCACACTCATCAGCTGCCTATATATATATATATATATATATATATACACTACCGTTCAAAAGTTTGGGATCACCCAAACAATTTTGTGTTTTCCATGAAAAGTCACACTTATTCACCACCATATGTTGTGAAATGAATAGAAAATAGAGTCAAGACATTGACAAGGTTAGAAATAATGATTTGTATTTGAAATAAGATTTTTTTTACATCAAACTTTGCTTTCGTCAAAGAATCCTCCATTTGCAGCAATTACAGCATTGCAGACCTTTGGCATTCTAGCTGTTAATTTGTTGAGGTAATCTGGAGAAATTGCACCCCACGCTTCCAGAAGCAGCTCCCACAAGTTGGATTGGTTGGATGGGCACTTCTTTGAGCAGATTGAGTTTCTGGAGCATCACATTTGTGGGGTCAATTAAACGCTCAAAATGGCCAGAAAAAGAGAACTTTCATCTGAAACTCGACAGTCTATTCTTGTTCTTAGAAATGAAGGCTATTCCATGCGAGAAATTGCTAAGAAATTGAAGATTTCCTACACCGGTGTGTACTACTCCCTTCAGAGGACAGCACAAACAGGCTCTAACCAGAGTAGAAAAAGAAGTGGGAGGCCGCGTTGCACAACTGAGCAAGAAGATAAGTACATTAGAGTCTCTAGTTTGAGAAACAGACGCCTCACAGGTCCCCAACTGGCATCTTCATTAAATAGTACCTGTTAGAGCCTGTTTGTGCTGTCCTCTGAAGGGAGTAGTACACACCGGTGTAGGAAATCTTCAATTTCTTAGCAATTTCTCGCATGGAATAGCCTTCATTTCTAAGAACAAGAATAGACTGTCGAGTTTCAGATGAAAGTTCTCTTTTTCTGGCCATTTTGAGCGTTTAATTGACCCCACAAATGTGATGCTCCAGAAACTCAATCTGCTCAAAGAAGTGCCCATCCAACCAATCCAACTTGTGGGAGCTGCTTCTGGAAGCGTGGGGTGCAATTTCTCCAGATTACCTCAACAAATTAACAGCTAGAATGCCAAAGGTCTGCAATGCTGTAATTGCTGCAAATGGAGGATTCTTTGACGAAAGCAAAGTTTGATGTAAAAAAATCTTATTTCAAATACAAATCATTATTTCTAACCTTGTCAATGTCTTGACTCTATTTTCTATTCATTTCACAACATATGGTGGTGAATAAGTGTGACTTTTCATGGAAAACACGAAATTGTTTGGGTGATCCCAAACTTTTGAACGGTAGTGTATATATATATATATATATATATATATACACTCACCGGCCACTTTATTAGGCACACCTGTCCAACTGCTCGTTAACGCAAATTTCTAATCAGCCAATCACATGGCAGCAACTCAATGCATTTAGGCATGTAGACATGGTCAAGACGATCTGCTGCAGTTCAAACCGAGCATCAGAATGGGGAAGAAAGGTGATTTAAGTGACTTTGAACGTGGCATGGTTGTTGGTGCCAGACGGGCTGGTCTGAGTATTTCAGAAACTGCTGATCTACTGCGATTTTCACGCACAACCATCTCTAGGGTTTATAGAGAATGGTCCGAAAAAGAGAAAATATCCAGTGAGCGGCAGTTCTGTGGGCGAAAATGCCTTGTTGATGCCAGAGGTCAGAGGAGAATGGCCAGACTGGTTCGAGCTGACAGAAAGGCAACAGTAACTCAAATAACCACTCATTACAACCGAGATATGCAGAAGAGCATCTGAACGCACAACACGTCGAACCTTGAGGTAGATGGGCTACAGCAGCAGAAGACCTCACCGGGTGCCACTCCTGTCAGCTAAGAACAGGAAACTGAGGCTACAATTCGCACAGGCTCACCAAAATTGGACAATAGAAGATTGGAAAAACGTTGCCTGGTCTGATGAGTCTTGATTTCTGCTGCAACATTCGGATGGTGGGGTCAGAATTTGGCGTCAACAACATGAAAGCATGGATCCATCCTGCCTTGTATCAACGGTTCAGGCTGGTGGTGGTGGTGTAATGGTGTGGGGGATATTTTCTTGGCACACTTTGGGCCCCTTAGTACCAATTGAGCATCGTGTCAACACCACAGCCTACCTGAGTATTGTTGCTGACCATGTCCATCCCTTTATGACCACAGTGTTCCCATCTTCTGATGGCTACTTCCAGCAGGATAACGCGCCATGTCATAAGGCTCGAATCATCTCAGACTGGTTTCTTGAACATGACAATGAGTTCACTGTACTCAAATGGCCTCCACAGTCACCAGATCTCAATCCAATAGAGCACCTTTGGGATGTGGTGAACCGGGAGATTCGCATCATGGATGTGCAGCCGACAAATCTGCAGCAACTGCGTGATGCTATCATGTCAATATGGACCAAACTCTCTGAGGAATGTTTCCAGTACCTTGTTGAATCTATGCCATGAAGGATTAAGGCAGTTCTGAAGGCAAAAGGGGGTCCAACCCGGTACTAGCAAGGTGTACCTAATAAAGTGGCCAGTGAGTGTGTGTGTGTATATATATATATATATATATATATATATATATATATACTATATGCTGTTTTGTTTTGTTTTTTGCATTCACTTAAAACAAAAGGACAAGCATCTGTCTGAAAAGGTTGACACTGATTTGAAGGGAGATATGTTCCAGTCCATTATTTGATTATTTGTACTTGGGTAGCATACTACTACCAGAGCCATAATGAATTTCCTGTTACAGTACAATTTAAATCTGGTCTCATCTTGATTTATTTCTATTTAAAGAGGGACAAATAGATACTTGGTTGCACCTTCACCTCTTCTTGAGACAACAGCTTCCTGTTTGTTTTGGTTGGAGATGGTACGGCTGTTGGAGGTGATTGTTAGAGAGGTTTTCCTTGAACATTACTTCCACCAGCTGCCCTTTTTAAACAACATGCGGGCTATACCACTTCACTGTGTTTCAGTATCTTGTTTTTTCACAGTGACTAAACTACCTTTACACTGACTTTGATAACGATTCAGTCATGTTAAAATATCATGGTTAGTTTGATATTATGGCTAGTTTCAATTTTAGTTTTTTAGTTTTATAAGTCCCAAAGTACTGAATGTAATACTCCACTGTCTAGACTATGGGTTAATCAAATTTACTTTTAATTGGCCTCAACTCATAAAACTCATGTTTGAAAATTGTGCAACCCTGCAAAGAGGATATAAAGAACGGGACTCCAGAATTCAATTCCAAGTCAGATCAAAACATGCGAGTAAAACATTTTTGTTCAGCGTTTAATTGGTTTCCAGCAGTAAAGAGGCTTTGGACCTCTGTAGGCCTTTATAACATTCAGGCTGCGTAATTTACAATAGCCCAATGAGCCGGCTGTTAAATAACCGAGAATATTGTAATTCGGGGTCCTATAATGTGTGCTCCCAAAAAATGAAAAGTTCCAGAAAAGACTGCCGTAGTGGTTTCATGTGCACCCAGTTGATTTTTATTCAAACATCTTAGGCCATATTTACATCTCAGAAGAGGTTCTTGAGCAAAACTTTCTTATTTGAACCATGTTCTCCCCTAACATTCCACATTTCCAGCACATATTCCTGTCCTCAAAATGTCAGCTTTTTCTCCTACTTACATCTTTTTCCCCAAATTCATTCACCACGTGGCTCCTGTTCCCATTGCAGCATTGCTGGGAGGGATGAGATGCGGTAGTACAAAGGGCTTTTAAGGCTCGGAGGCATTTGTACAAAGAAACTTTCCTCTCTCCGTTTCAAATGTTTGTAGCACTCGCCGGATGAAACAGTGAACAACGGGAGCTTTTTGAGGACCAGGCCCAAGTGTACCTGCTGCGCTGTGTTTGCTGATCCAAGAACCTTTTCACTGACTGATAGTCGGGCTGGGCAGGATATCAATATCATGATATGAGACTAGATACGTATCATCTGGGATTTTGGATATCGTGATATGGCGTTAAGTGTTGCCGTTTCCTGATTTTAAGGCCGTGTTACAGTAAAGTGATGTAATTTTCTGAACTTTCCAGATTTTTAGCTGTTCTATTATTTGCTTTTACCCACTTAGTCAATATATATAGGCAATTACTGATGATTATTTATCAGCTATGTTGTATGGTTTGGAGACGGTGGCACTGATGAAAAGACAGGAGGTGGAGCTGGAGGTGGCAGAGTTGAAGATGCTAAGATTTTCATTGGGAGTGACGAAGGACAGGATTAGGAACGAGTATATTAGAGGGACAGCTCAGGTTGGATGGTTTGGAGACAAAGCAAGAGAGGCAAGATTGAGATGGCTTGGATATGTGTGGAGGAGAGATGCTGGGTATATTGGGAGAAGGATGCTGAATATGGAGCTGCCAGGGAAGAGGAAAAGAGGAAGGCCAAAGAGGAGGTTTATGGATGTGGTGAGGGAGGACATGCAGGTGGCTGGTGTGACAGAGGACGATGCAGAGGACAGGAAGAGATGGAAACAGATGATCCGCTGTGGCGACCCCAAACGGGAGCAGCTGCACAAAGAAGGACAAGAGTCTTTATGCATACTCAGTAATCCAGGTAAGAAAATCACAGAAAGTTGAATCGGTTCATCTGGACACAACGTTTATGAGTGATGAAACGTTTCTCTCAATAAACGTGTCCAGAAGAACTGATTCAACGTTCTGTGAAGAACAAGAAGATTTTTTGGGGGGGATTTTTTCCCCTGACTGTTCCTCTCCAATTGTATCCGTCCAATAACCCCACTGTTCCGAGCTGTCCCTGACGCTGCTCCACCCCCTCTGCCGATCCGGGGAGGGCCGCAGACTACCACATGCCTCCTCAGGTACATGTGGAGTCGCCAGCCGCTTCTTTTCACCTGACAGTGAGGAGTTTCCCCAGGGGGATGTAGTGTGTGGGAGGATCACGCTATTCCCTCCAGTTCCCCCTCCCCCAACAGGTGCCTCGACCGACCAGTGGAGGCGCTAGTGCAGCGACCAGGACAAATACTCACATCCAGCTTCCCACCCACAGACACGGCCAATTGTGTCTGTAGGGACGCCTGACCAAGCCGGAGATAACATGGGGATTCGAACTTCTCGCCCTGTGTTGGAAGGCAATGGAATAGACCGCCACGCCACTCGGACGCTCTAGAACAGGAAGATTTATAAAAAATCTGATTGTGTAAATTTTTTGTGAAAGCAGTAATAATCATCCCCACAATATCGTCACACTATCGATATCGAGGAATTTGGTCCAAAAATATTGTGATTTTTGATTTTGTCCATTTCGCCCAGCCCTGGTTAATAGTGGGTTGAATGGCCAGGGGAGATTATTCGGGATTCTGCTTTAGCAAAAATAAAACGGATGGGCTGTTGAAGTCTTGCAGATGCAGAGCTCCATCTTTATCGTCTTGGCAGAACTTAAGCAAAAAAAAAAAACAACTTCCTATTGTATTTCAATATCAGAAAAAAATATTAAATGGCTGCTCTTGAAATGCACTGCAGCTGTAATTTGAGCAACCAAAAATTAAGAGACAGACAGGACATAAATCAGTAAAAACACTCAAGCAGAATAGATGGACACTTAATTGGAGAACTGTATACACTAGTCTACCACAGGTGCAAAACTGTTAACCTTCTGTCTTCTTACATTATTAGTCCTATGAGGTACTGATGCAAATCCATCTTTTTTGTCCTACTGGGAGTTCCTCGGTGACAGCGAAGAGAGAACTGTGATTCCCCCCCCCCCCGAACTTCTACACACGTCCCTGCATAACTTGACAAGCGTTAACCAAAAGAGGCAGCAGAAGAGGTGTTTGAGCGGCAGTGGTTTTTATTCTTTGTTATTCACTGTATAATGGGCTGAATGTGCAACATGGAAAAACAGGAGATGTAGTAGCTTCTCACTGTAGTGATGCTCTTAGGGGGCACCAGCACCTCATGGATGAGGAAAGAACCGTCTGACTGAGAGACGAAGAGGAACGGCTTCGCTAACCGAGAACAACACGATCCAAGGAGAAATGAAGGATGTCGTTTTCCCATGATGCAATACGGGTTGAACAGAAAGAGGTCTTAAAATATGCGGAAAATATTTTTCCTCCCATTGCAAAACTACTCAGGGAATGGACAGAAAACATGAGTGAAGTGCACAATGAGAAGAAGGAGACCACAGCTGTCACACCTGACAGTCTGAGGATGCCTGATTCTGCACCAGTTGCCGAAAAAACAAAACACAATATTCAACCTATTGCAACACCATGAGTAGGAAATAACTCGAGCGCTTCGGTGTTTAAACGGTGAACTGTAAACTACTTCTAATCCTAAAATCAGTTTCTAAACCTGTATACCTACACAGCCACTCCAGTCCGGTCGACTTACACAAGCCTAACTTAAAGCAAAACTTGTTTTCCTTTCACTCAAAGGTCAGCTCATGAATATTAATGAGGACTAGACCACTACCTGACAGCTCTTGAAAACAGTTATGGATAAAGTTATGAAAAATACACTATTCTTCATTTACTTTTTTAAAAAAAAATTTTCACTGAATGTTTTATTATGCACTGGAGAGAAGAGGAAGTAAAGTCGGTAGGAGCAAGATGAAATACATATGCGAGAATGAGAGGGAGGACAGTGGAATGATAAGTATGCAAGGAGTAGCAGTGACGAAGGGATATGAGTTTAAATACTTGGGGTCAACTGTCCAAAGTAACGGGAAGTGCAGAAGAGAGGTGAAGAAGAGAGTGCAGGCAGTGTGGAGTGGGTGGAGAAGAGTGCCAGGAGGGATTTGGGACAGAAGGGTACCAGCAAGAGTTATAGGGAAGGTTTACAAGATGGTAGTGAGACCAGCTATGTTATATGGTTTGGAGACAGTGGCACTGACGAAAAGACAGGAGGTGGAGCTGGAGGTGGCAGAGTTGAAGATAAGATTTTCGTTGGGAGTGATGAAGAAGGACAGGATTAGGAATGATTATATTAGAGGGACAGCTCAGGTTGGACGGTTTGGAAACAAAGCAAGAGAGGCAAGATTGAGATGGTTTGGACATGTGTGGCGGAGAGATGCTGGGTATATTGGGAGAAGGATGCTGAATATGGAGCTGCCAGGGAAGAGGAGAAGAGAAGGCCAAAGAGGAGGTTCATGGATGTGGTGAGAGAGGACATGCAGGTGGCTGGTGTGACAGGAAGATGCAGAGCACAGGAAGAGATGGAAACGGATGATCCACTGTGGCGCCCCCTAACGGGAGCAGCCAAAAGTAGTAGTTGTAGTAGTAGTAGATTTATTATGCCGTCTTCAAGAATTTTAGATGTGAAAAGCCAAATCTGGTCACTGATTTTGGTCCGACTTTAACTTCCATCTCCACTCTTAAGGTTAAGTTTGTGTGATCCTGACTAATGCACCAGAGTACGAGACCGGCCTTAAAAACAGAAAGTAATATACTGCGAGAGGTAAAACACTGTTTATCATCATGTCAAGAGTCAAGTTTCTTTATTTGTTATGCCTGCTCCTCGAACAGGCTCCCCAGCCACCCAGAGGACACGCTAGTGCAGCGACCAGGACACATACCCCCCTCCGGCTTCCCACCCGCAGACACGGCCAATTATATCTGTAGGGATGCCCGACCAAGCTGGAGGCAACACAGGGATTCGAACCGGCGATCCCCGTGTTGGTAGGCAACGGAATAAACCATCCTCTCCTCGTTTAAGAGGTTCACCTGGTTCGTTCTGACAATATATTCATGACCAAACCGGTAATATCTTTCCTTAATTTGCATCAGTTAGGCCATCTGTTCCCTGCAGATCACACCTTTTAGTGCAGCTGATGGAGGTAAGCGGTCATTTTCTATCAGCTGCGTGACTGCGCTTTACGTTGAACTTCTTTCCTAATCACAGCCGTGCATGGTCCAACATTAAACGGGGCATTGCTCTTTCAGGCCAAGCCATCTAAATGCCAAACGGTGTAATTATGATTAGGGGCAGACGTCACCCCCTTAAATGTTAATTGAATTAGGAAATGGCCCCATGTCGAATTTAATTCCATCAAAATGCACAGGGTCGCAGAGTTTCCTCTATACACACCTATTCACATTTGCACAATTTCTGATGAAATTAATAACAAGTGCAGAGACGTGAAACGTTGTTGGCACCAGCTGCATACATAAAAGTCATGCTGTTACCCCTTTTTCTACCCTGGTGCACACGGGGGCTGCCTGGCTAAGGGGTTACGGGAGCAAACATGATCCAAAACGTAGTTTAACACTGTATCGCTAGCTCTCCTAGACCCTCCACCTGGGATGCTAATGTCTCCATCTTTCATCTGGATTTCAATGAATCTCTTGTAAACGTATCTCATCATCTGTAAACGACCAGACAGGCCCCCAGTGTGTAATTGGCCATCATTTTTCACCCGCAGGCTTGATTGTTTGGTTATGTGAATGATGACGTCAATTTATGAGGATTTATTGCAGGTTGCTAAGCAATATCTGCAGCCAGAGTTAATCTGTTTTTTGTTTTACTTAATAGTACCATAAAACAGCACCTGCTCGGCTGAAACTCTGGATGTAGCTGGTTTGGGTTTGCTGCAGTCAGTCTCAATGAGACTCCTAATACAAATCAGTGTGAATAATAAAAGAGGTGGGTTACACACCTATACGTCTGTCTATCCATATCCATATCCACATCACATAGTAAAATACTTCCAAGTAATGGATTTTTCCAGGAAAATTATGAGCGTTTCCATTCGGCACCTTTGAATTCTTCCAGGGATTTTTTTTTAAAGTTTTGACGGCGCCAACAGTTCTGAAACATGAATAACCGTGAAAAATTGGACTAGAGCCTTTTGAGGTCTAAATGAATGGAGAAAAAAATTAAAAAACACCCACCAAACTTTGAGTTTGAGAGTTCCAGCCAAAAACTAGTGATGTGCTGGCTAAGGTCAGGATGCAATTTCATCCGGCGTGAAAGTCTCTCTCGGGAGAATAATGAGATGAGCGGGGATCGTAAGAAAGGTCTCGCCCCACAGAATTGGTTGTGCAGCCGTGGAGGTGTGTGGATCATATCGCTGCCGTGACAAAGCAGCTGTCAACAGGTGCCTGGCTCTTCTCAAAAGACGCCATCGCCTCTTGGCTTTTATTCATCGGAGGTGACTCAGGGGTTTTTTGTCCTCTGAGGTGTGCTGTTGAGGCAGAGGATGTCAGTATCCTTGCGGGTCAAAGGTCAGCAGCCAGGCTGGGGAGAAGATCTCAAATGCCTGCTCATTGCAGAGCACAAATGGCATTAACTTATCTGCAAACATCAATTCTCTATATTCTGGTGTAATTCTGGGACATTTCATGCTGTCCTGCTACCAGACATGACTAAAACGTCCCCTTCTTGGGGTAAAGGGGATTTTAAAGCTACGACTGAATGTTGAATATTGCTGATAATAATAACTTATTATTCAGATGCTTTTGTCTAGCTTTTTGTTAAGAGTTTTGGCTATGTCCTTAATTTCTGTATGGCCAACCAACAGGCTGTCTTGTGCCTCTATATTCAGTCCAGAAAGCTGCCGGTTCAGTCTTCACATTTCCCCGAATCCTAGCTTGTCCTACCCATCTGGACTCTGTCCATGGCTGCTCATTTCAAACTCTTAGCCGAGTAAATTTGCACACGTAAAGAATTAGAATATCCACGCAGAAAACGAAAAGGACACAGAAGTAATGTTTTAAAGGGCGTCCGGGTAGCGTAGCGGTCTATTCCGTTGCCTACCAACACAGAGCTCGCCGGTTCGAATCCCCGTGTTGCCTCCGGCTTGGTCAGGCGTCCCCATAGACACAATTGGCCGTGTGTGCGGGTGGGAAGCCGGATGTGGATATGTGTCCTGGTCGCTGCACTAGCGCCTCCCCTGGTCGGTCGGGGCGCCTATTCAAGGGGGAGGGGGAACTGGGGGGGCATGGCGTGATCCTCTCACGCAATACGTCCCCCTGGTGAAACGCCTCACTGTCAGGTGAAAAGAAGCGACTGGCAGCTCCACATGTATCGGCTTGGCAGAGGGGGTGGAGCAGCGACAGGGATGGCTTGGGGCAATTGGCCAGGTACAACTGGGGAGAAAAGCAGGTAAAAATCCCCCCCCCCAAAAAAAGACATAATTTTTTAAAGAAGATAAACACAACGGATTAATAAGATTATGACTGACAGAGCATCCGTGTAGATTTTAGGAGGAAAGTAAAGGAACTTGGGAGTCAAAGATATGTTTCTGTACAAACTGCAAAGACCAAGAATCTGAAGTTTCACAAACAGGAAAATCAGCATGTTGAAGAAAAAAAACAAGCAAAACCCTGCTGGCATAGTGAGCCACTTAGGGAGCTGCAGCCCAATAACACACCGGCCACAGTATCTCATTTCCTCTGTACCGCTGTACCACATTTAACTGTCCCCACGAATCAAGTTACATTTTTCTTGGTCCAGTTCATTTCAGATTGCCCAACTCCAAACTAACCTTTTTATTCAAGTCCAACTCAGAACTAGGAAATCCAGATGTAAGAGCAGTGCACTGTGGGGTCACGGGAGGATGCTGTTAGCAAGGCTAATTTAAGTTGCCAACTAGCCTTGGAGTTGACGGTGCTGGATTTGATGTCATGAGGCTGAAATAAAGTTGCTGCTAATTTCCAACGAAGCTTCATCTCGCCTTGTTGTTCTGATACGCTTTTGGACCTCAAAATCAATCAAAACATTTTGCCGCAACCCGGCAGTCCATTGCATTATGTCATCATTTTTCTTATTGCGCTTTGGACAGTATTTACTTTCAACATATGGCGACACTGCTTTCAAATCAGAAATGGACACGTGACTCCACATAATGACCAGAACTTAAAGTTACAGTCATTAAGATTGTCCATTTTAGGGCATCCGGGTAGTGTAGCGGTCTATTTTGTTGCCTACCAATGCAGGGATCGCCAGTTCAAATCCCCGTGTTACCTCCGGTTTGGTCAGCCATCACTAACCATGACCAATTCACAAATATCAAAATCATGATTGCCTTGATAGTTTCTCATCTTAGTGATTACTGCCGGGTAGGACGTTCATTGTAAAAATGATGCGATGCAGAGTATTTTACGTTTTCGGTATGGTAACTAAATGTGGAGGAGGAAGGCCATTAGTGGCAAGTATGAAGAAGAAGTGAAGTTGTTCTGGATAGCATGCAGGTATGACAGAGGACGCTCATAAAAGATCATTAAAAAACAGATAGTACAACATGAACAGCTAAAACTCAGGTCCCACCATGTTTTAGTTAATGTACTAGCGTGATAGCATTGACGATTCAGTTTAATTTCGACTGGAGTGCTTTATAATAATAATAATAATAATAATCATCTCTGGGCTTTACAGTGAAAAGAAGTTTACCCTGGTGCACTTTTGGCACACCACTTTGGTTTTACTTTTGTTGTACTTGCAAAAGGTAAACTTGAGAATAGTATACTTAAACTTTACTCGTACTTTAAGAGTTGTTGAATACTTTTGCAAATTTTTGAGTACTGTTGCATACTTTTGGAAAAGGTACTAACAATAATAGATGCTGATAGTTGTGATTTAAACTAAACTTTGACTGAAGATACATTTTTTTTTAGTTTTTTATGTTTCGGTTCCCCAAAATGAGCATACTTTTTGTACTTAAGTATACTTTAAAAATACAGTAAAAAGTATGCTATTTTTTGATGCAGTTACCAGCATCCGACTTTGTTTCATCAATCCCGTTCAGCAAGCGGCTGTGTATTTACTGACACCATGCTGCAGGGAAGCCAGAACATTACACACACAGCCTTTTACCGCTAAACACAAATCATCTTTTCCTCTTCGTTCAGCTCCAGTTGTCTTCACTATTCACGCGGCACAATGTCCAAAACAAGTTTTGATGTGGACGGCACGATGGCGCAGTGGTTAGCGTGGTCGCCTCACAGCAAGAAGGTCCTGGGGTTGAGCCCCGGGGTAGTCCAACCTTGGTGGGTCATCCCGGGTCGTCCTCTGTGTGGAGTTTGCATGTTCTCCCCGTGTCTGTGTGGGTTTCCTCCGGGGGCTCCAGTTTCCTCCCACAGTCCAAAGACATGTAGGTCAGGTGAATCGGCCGTACTAAATTGTCCCTAGGTATGAATGGGTGTGTGTGTGTGTGTGTGTGTGTGTGTGTGTGTGTGTGTGTGTGTGTGTGTGTGTGTGTGTGTGTGTGTGTGTGTGTGTGTGTGTGTGTGTGTGTGTGTGTGTGTGTGTGTGTTGGCCCTGTGATGGTCTGGCGGCCTGTCCAGGGTGTCTCCCCGCCTGCCGCCCAGTGACTGCTGGGATAGGCTCCAGCATCCCCGCGACCCTGAGAGCAGGATAAGCGGTTCAGATAATGGATGGATGGATGGAGTTTTGATGTAAAATTAAAGACCCATATCGAAAGGCTCTTGGTTTTTCTGGTCATACCGGCCATGAAACATCTCCCATGAGAAATGCAAAAAAGAGACAGACAGCTTCAAACAGTTAGATTGACAAAATGTCTAAATAATGTAAAAATGTCATTCGAGCTTCTGTAGAGCAGTCTACAGTCATTGGTCAGCTAGACTTGAGATATTTCTGTAGCTAGTCTTGGCCATATGAGCCATTTTGAATAAGAGACCCGGAACGATCCGAACCAAATGAGCCACGTCATGAATGGATCCGGACCAGATGAGCTACTTCGTGAGCAGGTATGGGTAGAGTCTGGGCCAGGTCCTGTCTGGATCTGTGATCTTTATCTGTTCCGGATTCATCTCACCGTTTTGTGGATCCGTTCCGGAGTCTATGAGACCTCCAGGATGGATCTGGTGTGTAGGCAGTTTGCTATCAGGGTTAATAGAATATGTAAATGTTAACTTCTGTGGTTCATAAGTCCAGTGTTGGCTTGTTGGTTTTGATATGGTGACATCTTTTTTCAGTTAAAGTCACTGTCATAAGAAGAGCTGGTCAGGTTTTGTTGTAAAAATATGGCACCATTGTTGGAAGGTTTGCGATACAGAGGAAGACATTTAGAAAAGTGTTGGTGTGGGTTTGAAACTGCTCCAGTTATAAGTCATACAAGTTAATGGATCAGAGAAAGAAAATGAACTGGAAGTGGGGTGGGGGGGGTGCTTCCTTTCATTTGAAACGCTGTCTATCTCGGCTCGCTGGGAACCACATTTCAATTTAAGAGGGAAGATCTTTATTGTCACGGGACCAAAACCAAGTCACTGGTACGGTGCCCCGAGGATCTGAATTTACTCCCTTTCATTATCACTTTCCTCCATGCACAGATTTCCTTTTTGCCTGTCCCCGGCAGCC